>NW_007259657.1:1499824-1572544 GCF_000164805.1 Carlito syrichta | reverse complement strand
CTTTGGGGCCGGGTTGCGGGAGCCCGAGCCGGGCTGGCGGCCCCGGTCCGGGCCCCACTTGTTGCGAGGCGTCTGGGCCGCTCCGCGAATCTTCCCCGAGGACTGGGAGGCTCGGAGGCGGCTGGTCCTTCCGCGTCGTTGAGACGGAGAGCCGGGGTCGTTACGGCCGTTGAAATGCCGCAAAGACTGCAGGTGTATCCCAGAGTTCAGCCGCTTTTAGGAAGATTAGAGCCAACCCAGCTGTCATTGGTCTTCCTTGGTCATTTGTAACGTTGGCCGGGTCCGCGTTCTACCCCGTGTTCCTAAGCATTTGTCCTGCCCCTTGTTTCATCTTGAAATCATCCATATCTTCGCTTCCTTGAACCCTACTCACCTGATTCAGCTTTTCTCCATGATCTCCTGGAAGCTGCACTACCCGGGATTCAAGCCATCATTCATTTCCCAGATGCAGTACCTTTGGAGCTGGTTGACTTTGCAATGTTTTTATCTTGCGAAGATAACAGAAGCAAGTACGGGCAGAGTTTGATGGGCCTGTCAAGTGACAGGTGTCACTCTTCAGAGCTCTCCTAGAGTGTGACTGACTGGGAAGCCCTCTTGAGGTGGGGAGCACAGTCTTCCTACAGTTTAGTAGTTGGTCTGCCCTGGAAGAGGGCCCAGCAAGATGTGAGTAGTTCTCAGGCCAGCAGCTGAGAGACCACCGGCCCCCTCGACAAGCCACAACTTCCTGACGCTTTTCAGTGGAGCTTCCACTGTTCCAACAACCACAATGGAAAACGGGCAAGGGAGAATGAGGAAACCCAAGACAGAAAGAGAGTGACTTCATGACAAAATGTCCTAACTCTCCGGTTGGGTAACCATGTCCCAAATGACTCCTGCCAGAGCTTGATCCCAAGTGCCCTATACATCTGGAAGTTTCCCAGCTTACTGATGTTAAAATCTTCTTGGAGAGGGACTGTGCCCCAGAATCGTCCCAGGGAAGGAATGGAGAAATTTTAAGGCCTTTGCTGGTGGTTTTGGAGGAGTGGGGTTGCTTGGTAGGAAGAACAGTCCCCATGTTTGCCTTCTGGCAACTGGGTAGTTATTGGAGATTGGTATGCGTGTCTGTGTCTGTTGAGGTGGGGGTACAGGGAGGGGTACTGCTTCCTTCTCCAAAGAGGGCACAGGTTGGTTAGAGCATCTTAAATGGTCTCTAAGTCCGTTTGACAGTGATTAGTCACTATATCAATAGAAGTATCAAGGACGGAAGTCCTCCCTGAAGAGGTGATATCTAAGAGGAGGCTCAACGTGCCGCTTCAGGGCTTTTAGGGCTTTTGCTCTGGGTTGAGGAAGCAGTTAAGAATAAAATAAAAGCCAGAGGCATGTCATAAACATAAGCACCAGAAGGACAAATATGGGCTCTGCTCTCCAACCATCTCCATTGAGGTAGACAGTTGGGTTTATGCTTGGCCAGAATTACTGACTACAGTAAGTTGTAAAAGAAACAGGAAATGCACATCTTGATCTCATCACTGGCTGTTAATTACCTGAAGTTCACCCTCTGGGTGTTAAGGTAGTGTCTAGTCTGAGAATTTAGCCTGTCCAGACTCTAAATTGGATTTAATTTTTATAGTTGGACCAACCTCTTGAAGGTGGCTAGACATTCCTCTTTTGGTTTTGAGCCATTCTTGAAGTGGGTACTTGGGCTTTCCCCACAAAGAGGCTGCTGCTTTATTAATAGAGCAGGTTGATCTCGGAGGAGCTGATTTTTACCAAATGGCTTTAAAAAGGGTCCTGGGGAAAGGTCTTCTGCAGGTAAGATATCATAATGAGTGTGGTGTTGTTTTTTTTCTTTGTATTAAGATCAGGCCTTTGTGACACTGACCACAAACGATGCCTACGCCAAAGGTGCTCTGGTCCTGGGCTCGTCTCTGAAACAGCACAGGACCACCAGGAGGCTGGCTGTGCTCACCACCCCGCAGGTCTCAGACTCCATGAGGTGAGGACCTCACTGCTGCCCCCATGTTCCTGGGGCTCGGACATCTTTCTCCCCTGCTTCTCTGGCATCTGTGGGTGTTGAGGCCAGACCCTTTTCAGGAGTTGAGCACTGGGAAGAGAAAGATGAGAGAGGCCGAGTCAAGGGTTTCTGGGTCTGAAACCTTCCAGCTTTTAGGAGATATGTCAACCAGGTTCCCTTCTGGAGGTGGTGATGTGGCCCATACCTTTCTGACTCCAAGTAGGAGTGGAAGGAGGAGGAGGATTCTTCCCTCTCTGGGGGATCTGAGTGAGTGTTTCAGACCCAGCATTCCCTGCTTAAATGCACCTCTGTGTATTCACAGTTCACTTGAGCTCCTTTCCCCAGATGCAGCAGGAACTACATTGTCTTCTGTTTCAAACCAGGGAAACTCTCAGGTGACTTGAAAAGAAAAGTAGCTGTTTTCTTCAATGCCAGCTGATCTTCCTAACATAAATATCTTTATTAAATACAATGTAATACCCTAGAATTTTTACCAGAGGGCTTTCTGGGCTAGAGGCTGTACTGGGGAGCACACTAGGGCACAGGCTACTGGATGGTTAAGTAAGTTTACTTTGATTTGTTGAATTTTGAAGTATCTGAATAAACTACCTAGTTCCTAACACTGACTTTCAGAATATCTAGGTACCCTGGCAACCTTGTAATGTGTTTGTTTTTGTGATCTCCTAGCCCTCTTAGAAATTGAAAATACCCTTTTGTGTAAGCACAGGCCAAGGGCCTTTGAACAGTTAAGCATTATGTATACATACATATATCTTTCACACTAACAACCTTGTTCCTAAATGATAATTTAGGAAGATAACAAAAGGCTGTCTTCTGATGTGCATATCCTGATTTATAATATATTTGTGAGGATGTGTGTAAGAAACTGGATCTAGTCTTACATTCCCCTGCCCCCCCCCACACACACACACACCCTACCATCACCAGCTGACTTTGGTCAATGATGCCCCTAAACATTTCTTTTCAAAAAGATCAAGTTTACTGTGTGACCTAGAACATATTTTTGTACAGCTTTTGAGAAAGAATATGATACCACTTTTGTTCCACATGTCTGACATTGTTATAAACTTTCAGTGATGATATGTTTTTATCCTTTGTTTTTCCTCATGCTCAGTTGAGTGTCTTATCCAAGTCTCCTCTATGAACCCACCTCAAGAGCTTTCTAAAATAAAACTTCAGGTCATTTGGGACACGGAGAAGTGTTGTACCTCACAAACCAAAGAGAAACTCAAGTTGTATTTAAATAGGGTGTTAAGCACATAATAAATGCTGGTTATACCGGATTCTAAACAAATGGCAACCTAATAAACTGAGGACTTTAACTTCATTTGGGACACAAGAGTTTCAGGCAGTTATCAGTCAATTGCTTTAGCAAAAGTGATTAGTTTTAGGCTTCATGAAGGATATTTTATGCATAGTACTCAGAAAAATTTGTAAAAAATATCCAGTAGTCAGGAAGAATCAATTCTAATAAAACGTCATTGCCAAATTCGTAGGCTATTTGTAAAAATGTGCTCTTACCAAATGCCAGTCACGTTTTGACAAGCTATTTCCACCAGCTGCCTGATATTCAGTGATATGATAAAACATTTTTAAAAATCACTTCTATAATAGTGTTTTGAGACAGGCATTCCATCCTCACCATAAGCAGTTCCTATTACTTTAGTGAAGTTAACTGCACATGCAAACAAACACAAATTGTCTTGAAGTAAAATTAGATTTAAGGGTGTGAACTATACCAAAGCAACAGATCATTCTAGTAATTAAAGTAGAGGGTAATAAAGCAGCAGTCTTACATTAGGTGGGTCACTTGTTCTGAAAAGATGCTAAATGCTGCTTTCTGGATTGTATTTTGACAGGAAAGTTTTAGAGACAGTCTTTGATGAAATCATCATGGTGGACGTCTTGGACAGTGGCGATTCTGCTCATTTAACCTTGATGAAGAGGCCTGAGTTGGGTGTCACATTGACGAAACTCCACTGCTGGTCACTAACACAGTACTCAAAATGTGTATTCATGGATGCGGATACGCTGGTGAGTGTGGCTCTAAGGGCTGGGGGGATGTTTGGAGTCATGCAGGCCTGAGAGGCATTTGGGGACCACTGTCGAGACTTGACAGGAAAGTTTAGATTAAAACACTGATGTAAGACGTGTCAGGTGACAAAGGAGAGTGGGCCCAGGCTGCCATACAGCTGTCATTATCTTTTGTGTTGGATGACACAGGGAGAACTTAAGGAGGGTATGCTGCAGCACATTTTCATAATGCTCTTTCTCCCCTTTGAATCAGGTCCTAGCAAATATTGATGATCTTTTTGAGAGAGAAGAATTGTCAGCAGCACCAGACCCAGGGTGGCCCGACTGCTTCAATTCCGGAGTCTTCGTGTTTCAGCCTTCTATTGAAACATATAATCAGCTGTTGCAGCTTGCTTCTGAGCAAGGGAGTTTTGATGGTACGTATCTGCCATCTTCTTATCTGGAACACCTTGAGTAGTTTACAGGGACTGCTCTTCTCAGGGATATAATTGCTGTGGCTTCCCGTGCTGGGAAGGGACAGGAGATGTACGTAACAAGCATTTTAAGTTGTACGCTTTTGGGAATTTCTAACACGTGTTTGTGTATTTTTTTTCCCCCATAGGTGCATAAGATTAACCTAAATTAAGAGGCATAATTTTTTGATGGGGGTTGGAGTCTCACTCTGTCACCCAGGCTGGAGTGCAGTGGCACACTCATGGTCACCCCAGCGTCCACCTGCTGGGCTTTGGCAGTCCTTCAGCCTCAGCCTTCCAAGTAGCCAGAACTATAGGCATGTGCTACCACGCTCAGCTAATTTTTTATTTATTGTAGAGACAAGGTCTCGCCAAGTTGCCTAGGCTGGTCTCGAACCCGCGGGCTCAGATAATCCACTCACCTCAGTCTCCCAAAGTGCTGGGATTACAGGCTGAGCCACCAAACCCCGCCAAGAGGCATTTTTATAGGATTGCCTTTAAATGACCTTCCTGTATCTAAATAAGAGTATAATAAATGTAACATGAATATTCAAAAATTCAAAAGATTGCTGAATAAAAGACTTCAACATCTATCTTTTTTTCCCCTCTTTTTTGAGTTGGGGTCTTATTCTGTTGCCCAGGCTAGAGCACAATGACATGATTAGGACTCATCACAGCCTTGACCTCCTGGGCTCAGGCGATTCTTCCACCTCAGCCTCATGAGTGGCTGGGACTACAGGCATGTGCCACCATCCTGGCTAATTTTTGTTTTTTGTTTTGTTTGGTTTTTTTTGGTAGCGATGAGGTCTCACTATATTGCCCAGACTGGTTTTGAACTCCTGGGTTCAAGCAATCCGCCTGCCTTGGCCTCCCAAAGTGTTGGGATTATAAGCATGAGCCACTGCGCCCACCCTAACATCTGTCTTTAAACCTGAGTAAACTTAAACTCAGGAGCGTTTGACAGCCATTCTCCCAGGAGGCTCATGTATTGTCGCCATGGAAACTTGAGGAATAAGCCTGAGAGTCTGGCTCTTGTTCTCTCAGGAAGCATTAGAAAAGAAGATAGAAAGTTTATGTGAATAACCTTTGCTTCCAAACTCTTATTTCTAGAAGGCTGCATGTCAGTAGTATCTGTAAGGCCAAAGAGTAGAGCACTGACAAGGTCAGCATGCATTTTCTATAATGTGTAAATGTATCTGTGGTTATATGTACATAAAGGTTCTAACCATATGTGGTCTAGGGCTTCATATCCTTCGGAGAATTTTGAGCAAATGAATTAGTAGGTATGCTTTCGTTTCAGACCAGTCTCTGAAATAATAAATAATAAGCCATGATTTTAAAACAACCACAAAATAAAACACACATTACAAAACTTGTAGCTGCTATGCAAAAGCAGTCCTTTTAAAAACTACTCTTGAGTGGTTCCTTTGAATAGGGAAAAGACCAGTAGAGACAGAAAGAAGGACGTGCTCTAAGAAGCCCTCCTAGCAGTGACTCATGGCCAGATACATGACACTGTGGCGGGACACGGGCATGGACCAGAGGCCTGAGCTCACAGACACACACTCCAGGGCCTTCTTTCCTCCCCCCCCCACCTCGAGTCGATCTGAGGTTTGCAGTGAGTAGATCTTTTGGAATTAGCAGAAACGGTCTTTCTCATTGGACATAGATTCAGCCCCGGGTACAGATAATGAGGATTCAGTCCCATTAATTAGTTATCAAGTTAAAAATCAAAATATCAAATTTAAACGTGTAGAATTCAAGCATTAAACCTAAAAGTTTGTTAGATTGCTGAAGTTAAGATGTTGGAAGTTCAAACGTTTCAAATTACACATAAAACTGAAATTGGGTTTTTGTTGTTGCTATTCACAGAAATGGAATTCTTTCTAGTGATTTGGCTGAGGATTTGGGAATTGCAGCTATCTAAAATCTCATTGAAAAGAATAAGGAAGTTTAAGTTACAGTTTTGTTTCACTATTTAGCTAGTTTACGCTCTAAGCCACATAGTTCTCAAGGCCGATTTTGCCTCCCAAGGAACGTGTGGCAGCATCAGGATGTCGCAGCTGAAAGGGGTGGGTGCAAAGGGTGTCTGGGGATGGAGACTAGGGATGCTGCAAAACATCCCACAGCAGAGGAGGATCAGCCCAGCATGTCAGTTGGATTGAGATTGAGAATCCCTGCTCTGTGCTGAGATATTATGTGATCTAAACCAGAGCAGGAATATCTGAACAATAATGAATGGCTGCATCTGACAAGAAGTGCAGTCTTGTTTTAAGCAACCTTAAAAGAAAAAAATGATGATATGTTAAATGTTCACTGTGGTCAAGGCCAAATGAACCTTCTTCACTTTGTTGACATGTTTTTAGCTCCTACTGTTTTCCTTTTGTATAAGGAATGAAAGCCATATTCGTATTCAAGTTCAAAACATGTAGTCCTTATTTCTACTGCTTACACTGAAAGTTACTTTTGCTGGAAAGGAAGATGGGTGTTTTAGCAGAAGTCCACTGTTTGTCTTAGCCTTCCTGTCAGAGTGTAGCTTTCTTCACCTCCTCTCCTCTAATGTGAAGGAAGTAAGTGTAACCCTGCCAGAAATTCAGTGTAACTATTCTCAAGTTCAGTAAGTGAATCACTTTCTGAAGTAGATCTCATGGCCTGCCAACTGCCTGAAATCCACATGATGTTAATCGTGTAAAGAGAATCCAGTGTCTAGCCTAGTAGAGTATTAGATGTTGTCGTTGAGAGATGAGAGTTTAGATACCAAACAGTAGTGTGCTGTGGTAAATTATCCAGGTAACAGTTTTAGAATATGAAGCTAATTAATTAACTGGTAGAAACTAACCTGCATGTCTACTGTGTTCTAGAACCTAGAGGCAATAGAGGAGTTGATGGATTCATTGTTAAGAAGCCTGAGTGTGCAAAGTGCTCAACTAGAAAGCACTCTCTGCTTTTTCAGCCAGAATCCAAAACCACGGTGAGATTCTCTGAGCCCGCTAGCACATTTCATTATTCAGCAGCGGGTTTTCAGGACTTGCCGTCCTAAGGTATCCCATTTACTGGCTCACTGGGGGCAAAGGATTAAGTTTTCTCTGTTAATAGAGAAAATGTTCCTCTTTCTTGATGAAAGAGTTAAAAAGTCAACTAGACAGCTAAGAACTCATAATTAGTTCTCAATATGTTGTTTAAATTCAACAGAAGAATAAACTAGCAGCTCTCAATGGAAAGGTGGTTTTCACTTGGAGTTTGTGTTACTAATAAGCTTTACTCAGCAAAGAAAGCTCACTCCAGACTTTGGGAGCCTGCTCCTCCTTCGAGGGGGTACCATAGCCTTTACACACGTCAGTGTGTGAAGCTGTGACATAAAAATTCATCGGACTTATGCTTGATATCAAGAAAATATTTCTTTATGAACAGTGACTTTGTCTAATGGCAGGAACCTTGCTTTGCCTCAAGTTTTAAATACATTATTATACAAACATTATAAATATAAAGATAAATAATCTTAGACATTGTATTAAGCATTATTTAAAAAAATTATTTCAGCTAGGCGTCATGCTGTAGTCACTGAGACAAACATTTTCAGCTGTTTCTTTCACCATTCCCTACATTTTCTAACAGCCACAGGTTTTCCCCTTCCTCAACCCCATGACCAGTGTTAAGACCCAGCATTTTTAAGTGAGTATTACAAAAGCCCAGTTTTGCAGATGCCTGTATCTCAGTCTGTATCTCTTACAAGTCTTGCTTAATCTCTTGTCTAGTGTTCCCCAGAAACCGGTGGGGCCTGGTGTCCACTGACAAGCCCCAAGGCCGCTGATGGCTGGGTATTCACAGCTTCTTTCAGAGCCCTTCTAATGCAAAAGAATGTGGCTATCATTCTTCTAATCACCAGCCCTCTCATCACAGCCCCTCCACCTCTTCACCCTGTGCCTCTGGCCAAGAGAATAATCCTAATATGGCAAATTGTGCTCCCGTACCTTGGCTTTTCTTTCTCCCCAAATATCTCGAGTGTTAGAATTGAGAACTAGGAACTGCATACCTAACTCATGGCTGGTGTCTAACTTTCCGTAGTGAAGAGTCCAAGTTCCTGTACCACTGTTTGTATTTTCAAACTGTCTTGACGCTTACTTCATCAGTGAAGTTACATGTTTCCTGAAAAGTTGAACAACAGCTGTTGTGAAATAGTTCTACACTAGTATCGTATGGGATGTAGGATGGTACGGTTAACTTCAGGGCTTATTAGCAGTAAGAAGAGAAGAGAGGGGTCACGATACTGAAGATACTAATGAGCAGTTTTGCATCTACCATGAACTTAGGAGAAGTGAAGCTGACACGCTCGACTCGTAATTTGAAGGAATCATCCTGAATGCAAGTTGAGGTTTATTTTCTTTGCCCCTGTGACTCAGGTATCTTAAGGGTGCTAGTTGAAAAGTTTAGTGCTTGAAAATTGCTGCCTATTAAATTTCTTCTGTGTGTGTTAGTTTTAAAAACCTAAGTCAGAGGATTCATATTTTCCAATTTGGAGTGTCCTTTTTAAAAAATCTTGGTACTCATTTTAATTAGTACAACCTTAATACCCTAAACTTTTTATTGATGCACTGGAATTTTGGTCTACAGTTGAGTTACCAGAAAGAAGAAAAAATAGGAGAGAATAAATTGGTGGCAGAATATGAGATGCGATTTTACTTTAAAGAGAATCTGGGATCTGTTGGGGTCATTATACGTGCATGTTCCAAATTTTTAGTGGCCACTGAGACCCCTAAACAGAGAACAATAATTTTTTTTAATGATGTTTAATAGAAAAGACTGTTAAAGTGTAAAATCAACCCCAGTGCCACTTTTACTTTTTGTAGTTAATTAGGTCTCATGCTGGACCTGCCCAAAAAAGGAATGAGGGATTGGGTATTTCAAGATAGTACTTGTCTTGTCCCAACAAAATGAGCTCAGAAATGTAGGTGCGCCTCCCATGGCTCCCGACTTGACAAGTCTGCCTTGACAGTTGACTTCCGGCGTGGCTTTCCCCCCTGCCCAGGCACTACTGCGTACTGCCCTCCGTGTTTTAGCAGTTGCTTTGAGAATGAGTCTGTTCTATTGCATTCATATCATTTCATTGATAGTTTAAGGAATAAGTATCTTAAGAGGAAAAGCAAGACCATCACCTGGAATGGCAAAATGAGTGAGCACATATAAGTTTCTTCCTAAGAGCTATTTTTATCTCATTGTCTCCATGAGGATTTTTTTTAACTTAGCCATCTGTTTGTCTCCATCTTTGTAACCAGCAGAGATCATGAACCCCATGAGAAACAGAGGAGGAGGAAGGAACTGACGTATTTTGTGTGTGTGCCAGCTCTTAACTCAAGTCGTTTTGCCAACTTTCCCCTTATTCTCCACAGGCTGTGAGAATGCGTTTGTGCATTCATTAATTGAACTGATATTTATTGAGGGCCTGCTGTCGAGCAGGTACTGGGAACCTGCCTTTGTTGTAGTTCCCGGGCAGCAAAGCCAGGCCTGAACTAGAGTCTTTCTCAACTCTGTCTGGGTTATGTGTTTGTGGTTTTGTGTTTTTTCCTCTTCCTGATTATCTCACGCTGCAGCATCCTTGTGACTATATCCTGAGAATGATACAGAATGGAGGAAGATCCCTGTTACCCTGACCTTATTATAGATTATTTACTTTGAGTTCATTTCTCTTATTAGACAGAGCAGCTGGTATAGTCCTTATTTACAGATGAGAAAACGGAGGTTCAGCTCTCCTGTCTTGACAGCTACAGTTCCTCCCCTCCAGTCCACAGTATCTAAAAGCATTTAGTCATTTTACTCAGCAGCATGGTTGGTAGTCCCACATTGTTTTATGGGGTCTCGGTGCATTCTTGGAAGTATTACTCTTGCCTCCATTTCCATCAGTATTTCAAAAATCGTTGTAATTTCTAATCTGGGCAAGACACTAAGTTTAAGGGCCCCAAATGGACTGGAAAATAATACAGATTTTATCCCTGCCTCTATAAAGCTTATAGGCTGAGACCTTATAGACATTTAACATCTAATTCCACAGTTATGTAATCATGATTGTGGTAAATTCAGAGTGTGAGGAGTCTAGACCAGAAGCCTTAGACTGAGAAAGTAAAATTTAAGCCAAGAATAAATGTTTTCTTGCATTTATGTAATAATAGCTTGGTTATTAAGCATCATCTAAAAGTGAAAAACAAAAGCTATACTATGAAGTGGTAACATAAAGCAATTGTTCTTGGCTTAAATGAGTTGAAGCCAGTGAAATGCATTGATGCTGTGACCCAAGCTCCAAGTGCCTGGATTTCCATAAGCCACCTGGGGTTAATCCACTGATCCTCAGTAAACCTCATAAAAATATCCTCAAGAGCTGGGCCATTCATAAGCTGTAATTTAGTAATCCTTGGCATGTTCACTATAGGCAGCAATGATGGTATCTGCCAAGTTTATTGTACAAAGTCATTGTTAAGGAGTGAGTCACATGTTCATTTCACCACTTGTCTGTAGGTTGATTTTAGTCTAAAGTGTATTTTACTTTAAATTATGTGAGTGAGATCCCTCTTTGGATGGGACATCATCTAAGAGCTGGAATCTCTCTTACTCTTCTTCATGTCTATTATGTCTATACCACATTTATATAAATTTAGACTTTGTATAGAAATGATATTTTTAAGAGTTGCTAAAGATAAAAAAAAAAGGAGTCATTCTCCAGAAGAATCTAGACCAGAGCTTTTCAAATTTTAATATGCAAACAAATCTTCTGGGGATTAAAATATGGATTCTGATTCTGTGGGCCTGGGGAGCAGCTCAACAACCTGCATTCTATCCACCTCCCACGTGATGTACACGTTGCTGGAACCTGGACCACAGTTTGAGTAGCACAATTCTAGGGAGAACATTTCTGTGGCTGATATACTGGGGTGTGTGTTTTAACCAGGGTTGACTTGCTGCTCTGCTGCCCACGGTACACAACCCAGCTGCCAACAGGCTGTGGAAGAACACGCAGACTACACGAGCCTGGAACAAGTGCACAAATGCAGGAAACAGGACTCAACTCCATTTCTGTCTTAGGAAACGAACAGGCTCAGTTTCTGCTAAATACTATGGCATGTCCATGCTTACTAGGTATATGGCTCTGCTCAGTAAACCTAGAAAACACCAGGTCCACAGTTGTAAGGTGATTACATACTAGTGTTTGGGCAGCCTGGTGGAAGGATGATACAGAATCAGATATTTGCTTTTGTTTGTAGGACAGATGCCAGGTGTCCCTTGTTGCAGTTCCTTTCTCCCTATCACTCACCTGGGTTGCCACGCCCTGGCCTGCCAGATCACAGCTGCCAGTGATGCCTGCTAATCGTGTTTGTTGGTTCTGAGATGAGCGAGATTACAAGTGTCTTAATCTGTCAGATTAAATAAAGCTGCCTCTGGAAGTCTGACTAGAATGTCTTGGACAAAGTTTGGGGTTTTTTTTTTTAGTGGAAATTCAGCAGCCTTCATGGTATCCTTGTATGTTTTGGTTCACAGATGTGCTTAGACTTGCACTTGCTCTAAATTGTGGTCTCATTTAGAGATTACTAAAGAGAGGATATTGATAACACCATACATAGGTTTTTTTTCTAATGAAGATAAAGCATTTACATGAGCTTGAAAATTTGAGCTGTGCATTTGGGAAGTGGTAGTAAAGATCTCTAGACTGCTGAATTTAAAAACTATTTAAGAAGCCACAGACTTCTGGATGTCATTTTATTCTATTTTTAACTCACGACGTTGAGCTAAAAGGTGACCCTCTGCAGTCACACAATGAGGTGAGTGGCCATGGGAGTTTCATGGTGTGTGTTGTCCCATCTGGGGGCAAGCTTCTTGTCGATGGGTGTTTCAGGATTTGCCAATTGAATGGGCACCAATTCTTCATTGCCCTTTCTCCTCCTTGCTTGCTTCCTGTCTCCCGGTGCCTCCCCACCTCCCTGTGGCACACAGCCGATGGGCTGATGATGTTTGTAGGGTACCTGAGGGCAAACAGCAGCGACGTTTTGTGGCCAAAGGCAGCCAGCCAGGGGCTCTGCGGGATCAGCAGCTCTGACTCCTATTTCCCAGGCTCACGCAGGACGGACTTGGAAGTTCTGCCTCACCAGGGCTGTTCAGGCCTCCACGGAAATAGATTTCTTCCCTGCATCACGTGCAGCCATTGGTCATTTGAAGTGGAATTGGCTAAGTTGAAGGAGGTCTTAGAATGTTTAGGTTTTTAAAACAATATAGTTAGATGCTTAGAGTCATATGATATGCTTTATAACCACATATATTGTATCATACCTCGTAATCAAAATAAACAAGTAAAGAGTCGTTAGAAAAGGTTTGAGCACAATTCTCATTCTTGACCCCAGTTGTATTACTAATATTTTAAAATTACAAAAGCAATACAATATTAGGGAAAAGTGGGAGGAGGGGGAAATGATGCATCTATTGCACCAATCCCCTGACACAATTACTGTTGTTTTATTTATTTTCTTGAAATGTAAACATTGATTAATGTTTATGTTCTTGATAATAAGTATGGTATATGTAACTGTATATCTTTATGTTACACAGTGGACTAATGGTCTTTATAGATGTTAGTTTTAATGGCTGAATAATCCCCTGAGGGGCTGCTATCACAAGTTGCTAACCATGCCCGTATGGTAGAATATGTAAGTTGTTTAAACTTTTCTGCAGTTATAGAATATCTTTGAGGTTCTTACATTCATTCCACAAATAATTTGCCTTTGTATAAGGCATTCTGCTGCATGCTGGCATTGTAATGTAAGCAAAAAGAGTCATAATCCCCTTTCTTGTGGAATTTAGAATCTAATGACTGACATTTCCTGTTGAATTTTGCATTTTAGCCACATTAATCCTCAGACTTTTTTCTAACTTTTTATTTTGAGAGAATTGGAGATCAATATACAATTGTAATAAATAATAGAGGGAGACTGGGTATAGTGGGAGCACTTTGGGAGGCCGAGGTGGTAGGATTGCTCAAGCACTGGAGTTTGAGACCAGCCGAGGCAGCATAGTGAGAATGTCTTTGCGAGACGTTTAAAAAATTCCCAGGTATGGTGGCATGTGTCTGTGGTCCCAGCTACTTGGGAGGCTGAGGCAGGAGGATCACCTGAGCCTAGGAGGTCGAGGCTGTGGTGAGTTGTGATTGTGCCATACTGTACTCGAGCCTAGGCAACAGAGTGAGACGCCAACTCAAAAAAAAGAAAATAATACAGTGAGATCCCACAAACCCTTCACCTGGTTTTCTGCAGTGGTAACATCTTACATAACTAAAATATACCACCGCATCTAGGAAACTGACAGTGATACAATCTACTAAACTTATGTACTTTCATCAGTTTTACATGTATTCATTTGTGTCTGTCTATGCGTTTTTGTTTTTCATGCAATTTTATCACATGCAGATTGGTGTGACTATACCACCTTAGTCAAGATGTGGAAACTTTCCATCACAAGGACCCTCATGACACCCTTTTACAGCCACAGCTGCCCTTCTCCTCTCCACCTCCTGAGCCCCTGGCACCCATCAATTTGTTTCTATCTCTATCATTTTATCATTCGATAGATGTTATATAAGTGAAATCACACAGTATTTAATTTTGTGGGATTGGAGTTCCTTACTAAACATCATTACCTCGAGATTCATCCAGGTTGCTGTGCATGTCAGTAGTTTGTTCCTTTTTATTGCCAAGTGATATGCCATTATGTGGATGTACCACATGCACCTGTTGAATGACATTTGGGCTGTTTCCAGCTTTGCACTATTATGACTAAAGCTGCTGTGAACATATTCTCGTCTTTTTTTTTTTTCTGTTTCCATGGAAATATTTTGATGATTATGTTTAGAAGGAAATTAGTAAGACTTCTGTACCCCAGTCACCAGTGTTTAGTCCCACACATTTGGGGCATTTTTGTAGAATCCAAAATAAGCCTCTGGTGAATGGCATGATGTTTTGGCTTTAATATTTTGTGCCTCAGAATATGTTAATTTGCCTTTTAGCTAAAATCTTTTATTCTCATGTCTGTTCATCTATTATCTTAGTCTGTTCAGGCTGCTATAATAAAATACCATAGACTGAATGGTTTATAAACAACAGAAATTTACTTCTCAGAGTTCTAGAGGCTGGAAGTTCTGAGATCAGGATGCCAGTAGATTTGGTGTCTGGAGAGTGACTGTTTCTTAGTTCACAGATAACTGTCTTTTTCTTATAACTACATGTGGCAGAAGAGGTGAGGGACCTCTCTTAGGCCTCTTTTATGAGACACTAATCCCATTCATCAGCGATCTGCCCTCATGACCTAACCCCCTTCAAAAGGTCCCATTCCAGATACCATAACCTTGGGGGTTAGGATTTCAATATATGAATCTTGGGGACATAAACATCCAGTGCATTGCATTTTTGTAACAGTAAAGCATATCCTCTTGCCATCTGTATTGTCTTTTAGCACATACAAGGGAAAATGTATCTTCTGTTAGTGCTGATTCCTTGAGGCACAAGGACCTCTCGTGGCCACTCTTTACAGAGAGCTTGCTCCATGGACATTCACTCAGTGAATTCTTTTGACTCTCAGAGTTGGTTGAAGGGATTTGGAAAGGGTGCAATGCACAGAGCTTTTTTTTTTTTTTTTTTTGAGTTGGAGTCTCACTTTGTCGCTCTGGTTGGAGGGCAGTGACATGCTTACAGTCACCGCAGCCTCAACCTGCTGGGTTCAGTAGATCCTTCCACCTCAGCCTTCCAAGTAGCCAGAGCTACAGGCACGTGCCACCATACCCAACTACTTTTTTAATTTATTGTGGCGATGAGGTCCCACTGAGTTGCCCAGACTGGTTTCAAACCCGTGGGCTCAGGCAGTCCTCTCACCTCGGCCTCCCAAAGTGCTGGGATTATAGGCGTGAGCCATCATGCCTCACCTGCACAGAGATTTAAACCTAAAGCCCTGATCTTACTACTTGACTTTGAAAATTAAACTAATCCACAGATTTTTGAAGTCCCCTTCAAGACCAAGAAAAACTAAAAGTAGTGACAGTCAGTTGGACTTGCTGTTATGTCGGAAAAGACAAACTGGATTTTGGGGCAGAGCAGACTGAGGAGGGACGTGGCTGTGCAGTATGCCAGCCTCACACTTAGAGCAGGATTCTTCATGCCTGTCGCATCCCATGCATGCTTGCGCATGTATACAGTAAGTCCCCTACATACAAACCTTCAAGTTGCAAACTTTCAAAGATGCAAACATGCGTTTGCATGTCCAATCATTTAAGTTTATGTGTCTGGCATACATTGTCACATGCATGCATCCTCTACAAGTGATGGTGTCTTTGTGTACTTTACTGTATAGAGTACAGTAGTACAGTATCTTTATTTCAAGCCCAGAGTGTCCAGAGCAAACATAAAAGGAGTGGTGATGTAGCCGGCACTGCATAGCTGATTGTGTCGGTTGGGTACCCAGGCTAACTTTGAACTTCATGTGCTCTCAGAGCAGAACTTGTTCAAATCAGAGGACTTACTGTGCACAAACACATGCACACATGTCCTGAGCTCCTGCTCTGCTACTTCTCAATTTGTTTTCTGAAATCTCATAAGTCTAAAGTAGAAAGCACATAGAATACATGGAAGAATGTGATGTTTGTTTGTTTTTTGGTCAGGGCCCTGGCTGGAGTGCAGTGGCATAATCATGGTTCACCACAGCCTCAAACTCCTAGGCTCAAGTGATACCCCATGCCTCAGCCTCCCAGGTAGCTGGGACTACAGGTGTGTGCCACCACCCCTGCCTAATTTTTTTTTTATTCTTTGTAGAGACAAGGTCTCACTGTGTTGCCTAGTCTGGTCATAAACTCCTGGGCTCAAGCAAGCCTCCTGCCTCAGCCTCCCAAACTGCTGGGATTACAGACATGAGCCACTGTGCCCAGCTGGAACCATGTGTTTTGAGGTGACTTGGTGACCTGTTTGATTACTTAAGTGTTTGTGATTTGGGTCAGACACTCAGCAGTTGAGATTTCTATTCTTTCTGTTGAGTCAATGGCCACAGTCATCATTTTCCAAGGAAGACAAAGTCTGGGAATTCCTTGGGGCTGAGCAAGCACTTTCTATAGAATTGTGGCTGACCTTGGCCATGGGATGAGTATACCAGGCCCTGCCTGAAGATATGGTCAGCGGCAGGAGAGGGCACCATAGGGGTGATGGGGCCTTGTAGGCCCTCCGTTGATTAGCCAACAGTTGGGGACCCCAGAAAACAATTGTCCCAGTTTGTTCTCTTTTGCTTCTTGCTTCTTTGTCCTGTCACTCTTGGGGAAACATCTAAAATCTGATCCTAGTGTGGTCTGGTCCATGCCGACCTCTCTGAGACTCAGCTGGCACCATGCAACTTGCGCCCACGCAGCAGGCCCCTCACTCGGACCACCTTCCAGCCTTCTTGCCTCAGCCTCATGTCCCTGCCCCGGTCTGTGGTGTGTGCTGTGTCTGTTCTGCCTAGAGTGCTATCCACCCTTCCTCCCCTACCTGTGCTTGTCAAGTATTCCTAGCACCCTTCAGATCTTGGTTCAGCACTACTTCTCACGCAAGCCTTCCTTGACCCATCACACAAGGCTCAACCACTCTGTGTGTGCTTGCAGTGCCCCATATGTTGCTTCACTGTCATCCCCGTCTGCTATGACTGTGTTGACTCTGGATTTGCTGGTGTTGGAGTCTCCCACCCCCCACCCAGACTCTAGTGAAGACGGTGACTGTGTCTGCCATTCACTGTTGACTCTGCAGTGGCTGGTAAAGTGTCTGGTACATAGTAGCTGCTCAGTAAATATTTGTTGAATTAATGAATTAAGTCAGGGAAATGAGCATCCCCTAAAATATTGTTAATTGGTGTGGCAAGGAATTTATTATTTTGAAATGTAATTAGAACCTATTTTTTAAAGGTCTACTTAGGTGACCTATGTGTACTTAAACTGTTCTAGAGGTCTGTTAACTGTGATTTATGTATTTTTTCCTTCCAGGCGGGGACCAGGGCTTACTGAACACGTTTTTTAGCAGCTGGGCGACAACAGATATCAGAAAACACCTGCCATTTATTTATAACCTAAGCAGCATTTCTATATACTCCTACCTCCCAGCATTTAAAGCGTAAGTGCAAGTGGTTTAACTGTTGTTGGGGATGAGGCAGGGGAATGGGGCTTAACATTTATGAGGTGCCTCTTTGTCATTCTGGGGGAAATAGTAGGTAGGGACTTTGAGGAAAGACTCTTTCTTGTAAGACATGAGGCTGTGATGGGAAGAGGCCTCGGTGTTGTCGATTGCTTTAGGTTAAAGTAACCCAGAGGGCACTTGGCTGTCTACAGAACAGGTACGCATCAGTTCTGGAGTGTGTTGGCCCCCGGTACATCATCCACAGTCAAGGCCAAGAGCACAGACTGGAAGCTCCTCAGACTCACACCTTGAAGGAGTTGAGTTTGTGAACAAACTTCTGCCTCATGCTGGCTGCTGAACTTCAGTCTCCTTCACCTGCAAAAGAGGGCATTAAAATCTCCCCCCAAGCCAGGCGCAGTGGCTCACGCCTATAATCCCAGCAATTTGGGAGGCTGAGGTGAGAGGATTGTCTGAGTTCACAGGCTCAAGAGTAGCCTAAGCAACTTGATGAGACCTCATCTCTATGATAAGTCAAAATATTAGCTGGACATAGTGGTGCGTGCCTGTAGTTCCAGCTACTTGGAAGGCTGAGGTGGTAGGATTCCCTAAGCCTAGTAGGTCGAAGCTGCGGTGGCCATGAGCATGCCACTGCACTCCAGTCTGAGCAACAGAGTGAGACTCCAACTCAAAAAAAAAAAAAAAAAAACTCCTCCCATAGTTCCGTGGGAGGAAGCAGGCAGCAGTATGCCTAAGAGGAGGGGCTCTGTGGGACACCCTAGAGCAGTCACTTACTGATGGTGACCTGGGCTAGTTATGGAACCTCTCTCACTAAGGGAGTGATTATGGAGTTTAGAAGAGGGCTGGCCTACCTAGCGCTCATAACGTGTCAGGTGATGAGTCATTTTTATTGGAGAGTCTGTATAGTGTTCGGAGTAATCTCTGAAGCCAGAAGGGCAGGGTGTGGGTCCTCACATTGTCATGTTTCTGCTGCATGACTTAAAACTCTGTTCCTCAGTTTCCCCGTGTGTGAAAAGAGGAAAGTAGTCCCTCCCTCACAGGCTGTCAAGAGGGTAAGGCGTGAATGTACGTCGTGTACTCGGTGGCCATTTGTTGTGTTTGTTTGCTGAACACTGTCCCTGGCGTGGTTCTGATGCCCCTGACAGTGCATGGAGCCTGTGGCAGTGTTTATCTCACTCCAGTCCTGGATCCTGCTCTCTAGCCTGTGACTCATGTGTGTTGAACTGAGGATATGATTCAGATTTCTGGAAGGGGGGTGGAGCTAGCTGTCAGGTTGGTCCTGAGACAACTGTGAGCCGTGAAGCCCTCTTTGTAGTCGGTCTGTCTCTCCAGTCTTGTCCCGTGTGGGCATTCCTGAGGGAGTGGAAAACAAAGGGCCTTTCTCTCCTCAGGTTTCCTTATCCAGAATCCTCTTCAGGAGTCTTGCGCCACTGTCATGAGCGTGTCTGGCTTGCTGTGGCAAGAATGTTTCCTTTTCTGTTCTTTTCTGGGCAGACTCTGTCAGCATCCCCCAGATAATGACCATAAGCATCTTGTGTTCTTTTCTCCCTTGCTGCTTTGTTGGCCTGTGTCTTTCTACCGGGAAGCAGGCATACTCTTACACTTACCAGCTATATTCTGAGTAAAGCAAACAGAACAGCATTCCCCTTAAGGGAGGAATAGGGAGAGCATTATTTTCACCCCTTGGTCCTTAGCCTTGTAAAATACAAACCTGCCTGGCATGGAAATGTGAACCTGACTTGTTTTAATCCGTATTGCCTTATAACTAACTCTGCCAATTTGAACAGTGTTCCTCCAGACCAGGGTGGCTTGAACTGTAGAGCTGAACTTATCAATAATAGGACATTTGCTTATAATTTAATTGACTAAATTTGGCAATTAAAGTTTGGCAAGCAAAAAGGTGAGAGTGCAAAGGAGCCATGTGTTCCCTCCCCGAGTTCTGTGTGGGGAGCATGTGGTTCATTTTGACTTCATCTGATTTTCACCTTACTCCTCACCATGGAGCATACCCGCTTCAGGGATAGCCTGGTTTGCAGACTCTGCTTACAGCATTTCTATTTTAACACAGAAGAACAAGAAGCAGACGGAGCCGAGTTGTTTTAATGGGTAAGATGGATTTGTTTGCTAGAACCTTAAAACTCACTCGCGAACCCAGTTGTTTGGATATCCTCTAAATGAATCCCTTTAAACCCCACCCCCCAACCACCACCACCACCAGGAAAACAAATCAATTTGAGATCTAAATTACCAAAATGGCTAAGAGGTTCTTCTTTCTGGCTCAACGAATGAATGCTAATTTTGGAATCTCCTTGGTTTATTGAAACCATAGAGTATGTAACGCACTGGGAAAGTGGGGCCAACTCGTTGGCCAGCCTTCTGCCAGCCCATGGACCGACGGAAGGCACTGTGGTTCCTGCTCCTGCATGGCTCACCCCTGGGAGTCAACTCTACATTTCTGCGATGAGATTGCTCAATGCCCTGCCTTGTCTCACTGTGTTGCTGCCTGTTTGAGAATGTTGACACCAGATCAGAGAACTCATTTTCCCTTCCCTCTGCCAGAAAATGTTTCTGTTTTCCTTGCAGGAATTTGTCTCTAGAGACTTTTTTTTCTTACATTCCCTTATATTTGGGGAGTGCTGAAAAGACCCAGGTAGTTAGTTACATTTCTCTCTTGTTTAAGCTTTATGTAAAGTTGTGGTACAAGTCTTTTTAAAACTAAAGTAGCCTATCATGAGAGCATTTGGGCCACTGTGGCTACTCCTCAAAGAGCCCTGTGATTTTGAAACCCCATTGTTGGGTTCAGAATAACCTTGGTGGTCTTCAGGACTGAGTAGGTCCATAGTGTGCTGGCAGGTAGAATGGGGGACCATGGAGTGGTTTGGAGCCACTTGGGCTTCATGGAAGAAGTCGAGGATTTGTCCCACCAACTCCAGTCATGTGCTATGAGGTCACTAAAGCAGTATTTAGACACCCCAGAATCTTAGAGCCTTGGATAGCTAGAATTGTGTGGTCTTTGCTATTATGATGTTTCAGCTAAAGGATGGCCTGATATGGAACAAACTTTTTTTTTTTTTTTTTTTTTTAGACACAGTCTGTCTCTGCCACCCAGGTTGCTGTGGAGTGGCATGACCGTGGCTCACTACAACCTCCAACACCTGGGGGCTCAGATGATCCTCCTGCCACAGCCTCCCAAGTAGCTGAGACTAAGGGCATGTGCCACCATGCCCAAATCTTTTATTTTATTTTATTTTATTTTATTTTATTTTATTTTATTTTATTTTATTTTATTTTATTTGTAGAGATGAAGTCTCACTTTGTTGCCCAGGCTAGCCTCAAACTCCTGGCCTCAAGTGATCTTCCTACCTTTACCTCCCAAAGTGCTGGATTATAGGTGTGAGTCACCATGCAAAGCTTGAATGAAACTTAATCCTGTTTTAGCCGTGAAGTAGCATACTAATGCTTTTCTCTCTATACCATTTGGATAGAACAAGACATAAAGGAAGCAAACTTAATAATTTTACCACTTTGAATAACTACTCAAACATAACTTCTGAAAAACAAAATTTGTAAGTAATATTTTTGTAAGGGAAGAACCTCTTTTGACATAGTGTAACTTGAAAACTAAAATGCTTGGTTTAGGATCTTTAAGTTCATTTGTAATATTTGCCTTGCATAACAAGCCATAAGTACATTTTTTAAATGAAGTAATATTTTTGAAAGTATCTAACATAATGTTTAAGACATAGAAGACTTTTAAGCTTCTGGTGAATATTCGTTTCTAATTTCTTTTTTTGAGTTGGAATCTCACTTCATTGCCCAGGCTAGAGTGCAGTGGGACACTCATGGCTCCCCCAGCATCAACCTGCTGGGCTCCGGCGATCCTTCCACCTCAGCCTTTCAAGTAGCCATAACTACAGGCGTGAGCTACCATGCCTGGCTAATTTTTTATTTTTATTGTAGAGACGAGGTCTCACCAAGTTGCCCAGGCTGGTCTTGAACCCATGGACTCAGGCAATCCACTTGCCTCGGCTTCCCAAAGTGATGGGATTACAGGCTGAGCCACCGATCCCAGCCTGTTTTTGATTTCTTAAGTTTTCTCCAGCTGGATTTTTTATTTCATCCATGTAGCATATAATTTGATTTGTGCATGATACTGGAAAAGAATCTCATTAGTCTTTTGAAATCAGCTATTTAGTTCCATTTTTCCTTTGCCTTATGTCCATCAACTAAAAAGCTCTTTATGTGCTATTTCATGCTATAGAAAATAGGCCTAAAGCAGAGATACAGAATCCTCTGGTATTGCTTTAAATCACCACACACATTAATTGGTCAAATTGATTGAATACAAAGCCTCACTTACCGAATAATTTCCATATAAATATTTTATTTTACCCTTTTACTCGAGTTTAGATATGACTTGAGACCTGGCCTAGTAAAGAATTTTTGTTAAATATTTTCCATTTATTTTAATGCTTTAAACTTTTCTGAAGATAATATATCCCTTTCTTCTTTAAGAGTCGGACTCATTCAGTAAGACTTTATCACCCCTATTTAAATCAATATTTTTCCCAAAGAAATTGAACAAATGCTATTGTTCTTTTGTATTTCTGACTGAATGGTTTTCTCTTGATCCCCAAGACCCCCTTGCACCAACGCTTCCCCCATGACTATTGTCGTTGAAGCCATAGCCTTTTATTTTCATGTCTTTTCCCACTCCTAAATCTTCTCCAAAAGCCCTGAGACTGACACAAAAAGGGGTTGAGTCTCTTTTTTCCCTCCTTGTTGGCCTGCTCGTCCTGTTGCCAAGCCTGGAGCACCAGAGCACATATGTGGGCCACACGTTTGGCTCACTCAAGGCCCCGGGGTTGAACAAGGAAGTCAAAGTTCAGTCCACCAACTACCACCCAGGAGCACAGACTTTCCTGTACATGGCACAGTCCGTGGCAGCTTGTGTGTAGAGAGAGAACCAAGCAGTGCTCGCGCAAACGTCTTTCTGTGCAGTAGTGATGCCTGTTGGACCCCAGGTGCCCCCCACCCCCCTTCTCAGCATGGCCTTTTGGTCATTCTGACCTCAGCTCTAAGGGGCTAACTCTGTCAGATGATCTGCCCTTGGTCTCACTGCTGCCTTGTTCTGATGCCCTGCTGAGTTTTCGTCACCAAGCGAGACACTTCCAAAGCAGGCCCAACTCAGCCTTGAGAGGCTGCTCTGACAACAGCAAAAAGGGCACAAGGAGCGAGACCTGGCAGAAGTCTGGTTGGGAATTGTCATCTCAGTAGGAGAAGGAGCATGGGCCTTGTGTGGAGGACATTCCTTTCTTGGGGGTCTCAGACCTGTCGGCGGCAGACTATATTTGTCACACAGGTGTGTTTTGGTTCTGTTATACAGAATTTTTGTTTCTTTTTTTTTTTTTAATTCAGTTATCAATGTTTGAAAATTAGAGAATTTCCCACAAAACCCAGGTTTCCAACTTCTCTTGAAAAATCAGCTATTGAGTGGGATATGTCAAATATGACTGTTACCAGTTTGTGGCCTCAGAAACTAGAATGGTGATTACACTTCCTGAAGTGGGAAGGGCCGTGAGTGAAGCAGGGTTTTTTTGTGGGGGAGGTTATGGACTGATCAGAGATGTGTGGGATGTATTAGGTTTTGGATGCCTAAAGGTGCATGTTCACATCCTAGGGCAAGTATGGAATAGGTAAGTAGATACAAAAGTCAGGAGTTCAGAAGAGAGGCCTGGGAGAGACGAGCTGTCAGCAGATCAATGATATTTATAGTCATGAGGCAAGAAAAGGTACCCAGGGGAGTGATCATGGGCAGATAAGAGTCCTGAAGAGTGAGCCCCGGGGCAGGAAAACAGGAGGAATAGGGACAAGAAACCGAGGGCAGCAAGGCAAGGGAAGCCCAGGGCAGGCTGGTGTTGTGGAAAATGTCTCAGGAGAAAGGAGTAATCCATATGCGGCAGATGCTATGACAGGTCAGATCTGAGGACAGCAGAATTGACACTGCCTGTGGAATGTGGAGCTCCCCAGTCGCTTCGGCAGGAGAACATCTGGTGGTGTGGTGGGGGCAAAAGCCTGATTTCTGAAACAGGTCCATGGAGTGGAGGAGGGGAACCTAGGCGGTGCGTGTGGATAGCTCTTCTGAGGCCTCTGCTTTAAGGTGTGGCAGCTGGATAGGGACGCAGGCAAGAGAGGGTGGTGGTGACTGTTTTGTGAAGACAGGAGATGTCACAACATGTTTTTATGTTGGCGGGAATGATGTAGCGGGGGGGGGTGACATCAACAATGCAGAAAGCCGAGGGGAGCCACTGGAGTGCCGTCCGTGGTTAGGCATATGAGTGGAGAGGATGGCTCCAGGTAAGAGCTAGGACACTTCCCTCAGTTCCATGAGAGAAGGCGGAGAAGTTGGGCAAAGATACTGGTGGGTGTGTGTGTGTGTTTTGGCTGAAGGACTGAAGGAGCAGTCAGCTGGGAGAGTCTAAAAACGCTTCCCCTAGGAGAGTCTCCCAGTACCCCGGTGAGTCTTGCCCTGACCTGGTTTGTAAAGCAGCCAAACCTAGTAGAGAGTGTAGTTGACTAGGTCCTAGTCTAGGTTATCACATCTTGGGTTTGATGCCGACATTGTTCTGATTTCCAGGGCACTGCTGGTGGGATTAGCTTGCCCAGCAACAACAAATTGGGTGGGTCCCTGGTGGCTACAGTTGTTTACCACTGGGTAGTAGCAGCTGTCTTGTGATGGGACATGTGCTGTCTGGTGGCCCACAATACCCTACCTTGGCAGGTCCACTTCTCCTCTGCATGCTAGCCCCACCCCGTGGGTACTTAGGTTTGTGACGTTTGACTTAGGTGTGAGTGGGTGACAGAGGAGAGGTGGCTGATTGGCTGTGGGGGAAGGGCTTGTGTGTGGCTGCACCAGGTGTGTGAGAGAGTCTGAGAAGGTGTGTGAGTGAGCAGCAATGTCATAGAGAACATGAGTCACTGAAGTGGGCAAGAGGATGCTTGGCACAACTGCCCAGTGTCCCAAAGAAGTGTCACACAAGCAGTGCTGCCTTTCTCGTATCTAATTCAACATTGCACTTAAAGAGCTTAGAACTAAAACGGCTCCTGTGTGTACATGGACGAGTATCTTTTCCGTTCTAAACGGTTCTGGAGTCTCACCCACACATTACTGGCTACATTTCTTCACCACTAAACTAGTCATGAAAATTCTATCTGATCTTTTGGTAACAGCAGGTCACAGGGATAATTTTAACGGCTAACATAAGCAGTATTATTGCTGGCTTGGGTTCAAACTGTGTCTTGTGATCTGGACGACTCTTTTGAGATTCTATCAAGTTAAAATTAGAATACTTATTTTAAGAGATGTATGCAAGCTGAGACAAATCCCCATTACTGGGTCAGAATGAATGGCTCTCAGTAATTTAGAGACAATCGCGTTGTGTACCCAACTTTTTTTTTTTTTTAATTCCTGGCTGGTAATTTGGTGGATAAATCAGGGAGTGAGTCGGTAAACCTTCTGGTTATCCTTGTCCTAGGTCGAGGTCAGTTCAACATTGTCTTCTGATATCAACATTTCTCCTTTTTATCTGTTGGCTAACTGTTTTGCTTTTAGCTGTGCACTATAAATTTCTGACTGATATGTGATTGTTGTCTTTGGGAGAGAAAAAACACTAGAAAAATACTCTGGATTACCCTTTTGTAAGGTGTACCTCCAAATTTGCGTTCAGGCTTTTAAGCAAGAAGTAATTTCCCTTTTTCCTCATGACCTTTGCTCTTATTTCATTTTGATGTGACTATTTTGGATTTTCATACATGACTGAAGAGTAAATTGATCACGATAATGGAAAATGATTTTTTAAAAGATATTCCTCAGGGAACATGACTGAGACATAAAAATACTTATTTGAAATGTATATCAAGATTAACTGAAACTCTGGATACAAAAACAGATGAGTGTTTGAGCCCTATTGCTCATCTGTGCCGTGTACATATGTCTCATCCTGAAAGCTCATAGAACAAGCCCTGCAGACGCCTGGGTTTGTAAATAAACAGTTTTGCTGTACAGTGAGAACATCGTTCTGTAGCTGGCACCTACACATTCACGTAAGGTGGCCGGTGTTGGGTCCTGACAGTCCGCCTTCTATCGAGCCAAGGGCTGCCCTTGATGGTTTCCAGGAACAGATCTGCGATGACCACCTCCCGCAGAACTGCGAAGTCTGTCTTCACTTCCCTCCCACCTTCCTATCTGAGCCCAGTCTTTCCCGCTGAGCAGCTGCCTTACTTCCCACTCCGCTGCCCTCGAGGGGCCTTTGGCCTGGCCCGGGCCTTCCAGGTTCGGTGACTCATTCAAGCCTGCTCTTCTCATGAGAGCCCTTGCTCTAAAACCTCCCACCACTCCTTACCAGTATCCATTTCTATAGGTGTTAGATGGATGGCGGTTAGATTCAAGCAGCCTCAATGCCTGAAGTATCTAAAAGGGTTTCCAACTGGGTGTAGTGGCTCGCACTTGTAATTCCAGCTACTTGGGAGGCCGAGACAGGAGGATCACTTCAGGCCAGTAGTTTGAGAACAGCCTGGGCAACAGGCGCTCTCTCATCTCTTAAGAATATTTTTTTAAATTAACCATCTGTGGTGTGCTCCTGTAGTCCTAGCTACTTTGGAGACTGAGAAGGTAGGAAGATTACTTGAGCCCCAGAATTCAAGGCTGCAGTGAGCTCTGATTGTGCTACTGCACTCCAGCCTGGGTGACAGAATGAGACCCTGTCTCAAAAAAAAAAAATGTTTTTTTCTATTCATTCCTTGCTGGACAGAAACAGGGCTGACCACGTCCTATACCCACGATGTATCACGTCTTCATGTCCACGTCTTCCTTTCCTCCTCTCTCTCATGCTTCTCTCTGCCTTCACACTCTTGAATCTGATTCTGATCTGCCCCTCAGTAGCCTGGCTCTAATTAGTTTTTAAGGAAACCTACTTACATCCTACATTTTGTGGTTTTCATTGTTGTTGCAGACATTTTGATAACCATTAGGGGGTCATGTATCCCTGTGCTGTGCCACCTTCCACAGTCCTACACACCTCTCTCGTCCCTTCCTTCCCTTCTTTGTCTTGCTGGCACCTGAGGAATTCCTTCCTTTTGGACAGAAAGAGTAGTCTCACCCACATTTAGGACCCTTTCAGATCTGTTTCTACTTTGACCAGCCTCATCAAGAGGTTTCTTAAAAACAAGACTATCCTGTCTGTGAAAGGACTGTCCAGTGGATACAATTTCTCACCTGTTGGGGTAGAATAGGTAAAGAAGGTAATTTGAGCCAGGCACAGTGACTCACACCTATAATCGATTCCAGCATTTTGGGAGTCCGAGGGAGGAGGATTGCTTGAGCCCAGGAGTTCAAGACCAGCCTAGGCAACATAGCAAGGCCTCCTCACTACAAAACATTTTTTTAAAATTAGTTAGGCACACCTGTAGTCCCAGCTACTAGGGAGGCTGAGGTGGAAGGATCACCTGAGCCCAGGAGGTAGAGACTACAGTGAGCTGAGAGTATGCTGCTGCACCACTCCAGCCTACAGTAGTAAGACCCTGACTTAAAAAAAAAAAAAGAAAAGAAAAAGAAAAAGGAGAAGAGAAAGAAAAGGTGATTTGAGGAAGAAGGGTCCGTCTCCTGGCCACAGGGAGTAACACTTAGAAACATGAATTCATGAGGGTGGAGCCCAAGGCCTGAGCCATAGTGAAATGCAAAGCATGGATTATTTCACAAGGAAGGCCATGGGGTGGTATCTGACCGGCATGAACCTGGTGTCCAGGATGGTTGCAGAGGCCCCTGAACCGATGTGGAGAGGACCTGAGCCACATGGCACAGACAGAGCCAGAGGCTGAGATGTGTGTACATTTCCACGTCCCACAGAGGACTGAGCAGTCTCAGTGTTCAGGCGGATCGTACCATTATACCCTTCCTCAATGTGAGCTCTGAAACCCCAGTTCCCAGGGAAGAGCAGGGAGACCCTTAGACACTGTCCAGCACAGTCCACCTGTATGTCCCCCGCTGATGCTAGGAAAGCACCACCCACGTCTTGTTCTTCCTTTTCCCCTAATCTCTGTGCAAACTGCATCCTCGTGAACAGATTTCTTCTGTCTTTTTGCTAAGTTGCTTGCTTTGTAATTTTCTTTCCTATTGATTACTTTCTTTTTTTTTTCTTTTTCTTTTTTAAGTCGGGGTCTCACTCTGTCACCCAGGCAGTGGCACAATGACTGCTCATCACAGCCTTGACCTCGTGGGTTCAGGTGATCCTTCCACCTCAGCCTCCCAAGTAGCTGGAACTACAGTGTGAGCCACCAAGCCCAGCTAATTTTTCTGATGTTTGTAGAGATGAGGTCTTACTATGTTGCCCAAGCTGATCTCGAACTTCTAGGTTCAAGCAATCCTCCCAAGCTGCTGGGATTACAGCCATGAGCCACCCCGCCTGGCCCTACTAGTTACGTCCTACTGCTGGATCCTTAACTACACTTGAAATATACCTTCCCCTTCAAATTAACTGTCTATCATCATGAGTTAATTCATGGATTCCCAAGTGTCACTCTTAGACAATGCCCTTATAATTCTGGGAGCATCTCACAGTAGCAGTCTCAGTGAAGAGCCTTGGCTCTGAGCCAGACTGCCTGGGTAGAAGCCCAGCCTTGTCACTTACCAGCCATGGGATTTTCCACAAGTTACTTAACTCCTTCATGCCTCAGTTTCTTCACATTGTTGTTTTGGAGAGTAACTGAGTAAACCATGCAAAAAAATAACCATAGTCTGGCACATGTGAATGCTTAATACATGTGAGCTGTTATGACGACTACTGCTTAATGTTTGTGAACTGTCAGGAGAGCAGGTTAGAAAGGAAAAGGGTTTAGACGATATTCATGTTTTAATTTACTTTAACCAATATCACTATCATCTGTGACTGTGTATGACATATACAGTAGGTCTAGGCACGTGGTAGGTTGACGCTTCGCCATCACTTAATTCAGAAGAAGCAAGTGCTACGGCTCCAGGCAGGGATGTTGAGTCAGGAGGGGCAAGTGTCTGGGGAGACAGAAGGAACACCTGCTCATTCCTGTGTGCTTTGTTTTGGTTTTAGAACCCAAACAAGCTGGGCTCGGTGGCTCAGCCTGTAATCCCGCGCCTTGGGAGGCTGAGGTGAGTGGATTGCCTGAGCCCGCAGGTTCGAGACCTGCCTGGGCAACTTGGCGAGACCGCATCTCTACAATAAATCAAAAAATCAGCTGGGCGTGGTAGTGTACACCTGTAATTCCGGCTACTCGGAAGGCTGAGGCGGAAGGATCACCGAAGCCCAGCAGGTTGAGGCTGCGGGGGCCGGGAGTGGCCACTGCACTCCAGTCTGAGCGCCTGAGACTCCAACTCAAAAAAAAAAAAAAAAAAGAACCCAAACAAGAAATCCCACACAAATGTCAGATCCCTGGTGTGGACTCCCCCATCATCACCAGAACATTTGTTGAAGGCACTTATCTGAGTCTTACCCATCTTTCCCAGGAGGTGCCCAGCCCCTGCTTCCTGCACAAAGCCTCTGGAATGCCTCCTGCCGTCGTCGTGTTGGAATTCCTATAGCCCCTTAGAATCAGCGCTGCCCTGACAGGCTCAACTCATTGCTTTCCTTGTGGTGTTATTGCTTTTTTTTTTTTTTTTAGATGGGATCTCACCCACGGCATGCCCATGCTGGAGTGCAGTGGCAGGATCACACCTAACCTCTGACTTGACCTCCTGGGCTCAGACGATCCTTCCACCTCCACCTCCCAAGTAGTTGGGACTACAGGGGCATGCCACCATATGCAGCTAATCTTTATGTTTTTTGTAGAGATGGGGGTCTCACTTTATTTCCCAGGCTGGTCTCAAACTCCTGGCCTCAAGCAGTCCTCCTTCCTTGGCCTCCCAAAGTGCTGGGATTACAGGTGTGATCTACCATGCCTGGCCATTGTTACTTATTTTTGCATAGATGACCTATCTGCCTATTTGGACAGAAGCCTCATGGGGCCACACATCAAGCATAGTGCCTTACATATAACAGTTGCTTATTTAATTGATAGCCGTATCTGTGCACAGATATGGGCATTATAATTTCTATTCTTTCTCTTTTTTTTTGAGTTGGAGTCTCACTCTGTCGCCCAGACTGGAGCGCAGTGGCCGCTCCCGGCCACCGCAGCCTCGACCTGCTGGGCTCCGGCGATCCTTCCGCCTCAGTCTTCCAAGTAGCTGGAATTACAGGCGTGTGCTACCACGCCTGGCTAATTTTTTTATTTATTGTAGAGATGAGGTCTCACCAAGTTGCCCAGGCAGGTCTCGAACCTGCGGGCTCAGGCAATCCACTCACCTCAGCCTCCCAAAGCACAGGATTACAGGCTGAGTCACCGAGCCCAACTTATAATTTCTATTCTTTTAAAGATAATGTGTGTGTGTGTGTGTGTGTGTGTGTGTGTGTGTGTAAAATACAGTGTGTATAAAATAAAGAGCAAGCTCAGGGAAATCACGTATACTTTTCACTTTCACTTTCAGAAGTAGAATGATCAGTTGCCCTTAAGAGGAAGGAACTTTACAAATAGTCTATTTTTCTTGCATCTTTTTAGAGTGGCGGCATCATCAGATGGCAAGAGCTCAGGTGTTAAAGGCAAAACTGTGCCAAATGCGATCTCTGCCACTTAGTAGCTGCGTGACCCTGGGCATCTCACTTAGCCTCTGTGAGTGAGCCTCAATTAACATGTTAGTAAAATCTACTATGTAGAAATATTATTATACCCATTCGTGTTCTTAGAGAATTTGATCCCAAACATAGTTAACCCTCAGATAATGATAGCTATTTATTAGGTCCCTAACATTAAAAAATAATAGTAATAAACCTTAGGAGATAGGAAAGATGGCATGAACAGAGCTTGTATTATTTTGATCTGTAGATCATGCGCAAATACCTTGGTTGCCTCTAGGATAAATCTACTGGAATCTCACACTTGAGCCCAGTACTCAAGGATCTGTCTCATGTTACCTGTCTTTCCCTACTGGAAGCTTCCATGCTGGCTCTAACTGGAGGATACTTGGTCAGCACATAGGGGCTCCCCTGATACTTGCCACCCCTGGCCTGGAATTCCCTATATTGCATCAACTGCCCAGATCTCACCTTCTAGGCCAGCTCGAAGTCATATCCCACTGCCCAGCAGCTCTGCCTGCTGAGACTGGCATGCAGTGCCCTCCCTGCCTCTGAACTCCTGCGCTTGCACTCCTCCTGATGTCCCTTTGGCACTTGTTACATTCACTTTTATTGAGTTTGTTTGTTTGTTTTTATATGCATAGATTTCTGCCCAGTTGGAATAGGACCACACTTAACTCTCCTACCTTTTAAGATTTATTGCAAAGTACAGTGCATATACAAAAGAACCATACCAAAAAATGTGCAGTGTTTTAAAATCCCCTTTACACAAGTTAAGAAAGGGAACACAACCAGAATCTCAGAAGCCCCTTTTTGTCCCTTGGCCAGCATAACTTCCCCTCTTCCCAAGAGGAAACCAGATCATGAAAGTTATAGTGACTACAGCTTTCTAACCTTTAAACAGCACCTTTTCCCCTTTACTTGCCTTTATGTAAGTGGAATCATATGTAAGAAATTCTATTTCATTGGTTTATTTTTTCAACATAAATATTTTTAAAATTCATCTATTTGCTGCATGATGTGTTTAGCTGTAGTTCATTCATTTTAGATTGTATTACATTGTATGAATAAACCAGAAGTTTTCCCTGTAAAAAAAAAATAGAATGGAAAAATAATGATAACCAAGTAGTTTCTTATGTGTTGACCCAGCTCTGATAGTCTCCGCTGGGTTTGGAGCCAGGCCCCAGGTTTGATCCAGATCTGTTCCAAGTTTCTCATTCTTCCGGAAGCAGCAGGCTACCCAGGGCACATTCTTTTGCTGGCAGAAGTTGCAATTTCTCAGGGAGGGTGAACCGAAACAAGTAAGCAGTGCTTCTGTTAGGCACACTGTCACTTCTGCTCACATTCCCTTGGTCAAGTCAAGCCACATGACTGTGTCCAATGTCAGGTGGGAAGGTGTCCTCCCTTGAGGAGGCTGGAAGAAGTGGACACTTGCTGAGCAAAAACCGAATCTACTAACATATGGTGGGGGGCCCCCCTCCAAAAATCTAGAATTATTTCTTTGGAGGGCAGGCCTCTTGTAGTGCAGGCTTCCCCCCCACAAGGTAAGTGTTCTAGCAATCCATCGGTATTGGTGTACCAGCTAGTGGTGTTGTGAAAGGCTGCGTTCAGCTTCAGTGAATTTTTTTTTCTGGAGATTCTTTCAGTGCATTTGTCCATTTCATAATGGGTGGTTTACAAGCGCACCGCCTACACCCTGCTGATGTTCAGCAGTTTTCGCCCCAAAACAGCATGACCCCCCTGCCCCACCCTCCCTATTCACCTGTTCTCACTTGAATGACTCCCCATGAAGAAAGTCCTCTAAGGGAAACATTTTGCTGATGTGAAAGAGGTGAAACAAAAAAATGGCAGAAACACTAAAAGGCATTCAAAGTGACAGGTTCAAAAACTGTTCTGAGCAGTAGAAAAAGCATCTCAATAGGTATATTGCAGAGTACTTTGAAGGTGACTGAAGTTTAAACGTAAGAATAAATACACAATTTAAAAAAATAAAATCCAGTTTTGGGGAATCCCCCCCTTGAATGGCCATCTGGATTGTTTCCGGTTTATGACTATTTCAAACAGTGTTGCTACTGTGAACATTTTGACTGTGGCAAGTGTGCAAGAGCTTCTTGAGGGTACATGCCTAGGAGCTGAGTGGCTGGGTTGCAGCACCACAGTTGTACTTTTCCTCTTCACCATGGATTGCTGCTTCGGTGTTGCCTTGAACCACTGCTGCTTCTGCATTTTTGTGTGTATTTAGCACACGCTTGAGTAAGTATCCAGCTCACAGTTTCACAGTGAGCTCAGTTTCTTGTTCAACCCATACTGTAGGACAGAAGGTGCACCATTAAGGCTACAGAAAAAAGTGCTGGTTTTTTTTTGTAATTTTATTTTAAAGATGTGGGGTACCTTTTTGTCAGTGCCCATAATCCACTAACCATTTCAACTTGTGCTCACTCGGCAGGTTTGGTGCAGGTGCCAAAGTTGTGCATTTCCTGGGACGAGTCAAACCATGGAATTATACGTATGATCCCAAAACAAAAAGTGTCAAAAGTGAGCCCCGTGACCCCACCGTGACTCATCCAGAGTTTCTCAACCTGTGGTGGGACATCTTCACCACCAGTGTTTTACCTCTGCTTCAGCAATATGGCCTTGTCAAAGACGCCTGCTCATACCTAAATGTGGTAGGTTTGGTTTTTTTCTTCCAGATAGCTGAATGCTGCCTTTTGAAAAACTTGTTATGTTGATAGAGATGGGGAATATTTAGCGGCATTTTAAACAAATAAATATAAGATTTTGTAGAAAGAAAATAATAACCATCTTATGGGGAGAAATATTACCAGCAAAAAAAAAAGAAAGAAAGAAAGAAAGAAATTATGGGGCAAATTTTATTAGATCTGAGAACATAAGAAAGGTTTTTAGAGTTTTGTATATACACCCGTATATTGCAGCTATAAAATTCTTAGCCCCTTGTCCTATGAACAGATTCTGAGATTATTCCTAAAGTAGTAGCCTATGAAAATAAAAATGTTTTAGAAACTGCAAACATTTAGATAGTTATATTTTGTATGTGCCAGAAGATATGTTTTAGAGCATGTATCTTAGAAAATGTGTTTTCAGTGAAAATCACAAGAACGTGAACATACAATAAATACTTTTGTAGGATTATTTTGATGTCCTGTATTTCTACTCTTATGATTATACAGGATCTTGGAAAAACAGTGTCTTTGTAGGAGGGAGATGACTTGTTTATATTTTTAGTAACCCTCTTTAGCATCTTTTCTGACTTTAAAGATCCTCTTCTGAGGTTTGTTCTTATGAAAGAATTAGAAGAGGATGAGAATTAAACTGTTATATGTTACATACTGAGATACAAAGAATGGAACTGAATGGATGAATTATAATCAGATAATCAGTAATTACCTGACTATAAGAAATTATGTTATAAGAGTCTTCTCTTTTCCATGGTATAGATTTCACCATTTCATTTATTAGCATTTTTACCAAAATGTAGAAGAGAGAGAGAAATAACACTTGCTTTTTTTTGAAGACAGATGAGTCTCACTCTGTTGCCCAGGCAGCAAAGCAGTTCACTGCAGCCTTTAATGCTTGCTCCTGGGGTCAAGCAATCCTCTTGCCTTCAAGTTCCCAAGTAGCTAGTAGTACAGGCACACACCACCACACCCAGCTACATTTTTTTTTTTTTTTAAATAGATGAGGTCTCGCTATGTTGTCCAGGCTGTTATCAAACTCCTGGGCTCAAGCGATTCTCCTGCCTTGGCCTCCCAAAGTGCAAGGATTATAGGCATGAGCCAATATGCCTGGCATTAACACTTGTATTCTTACTCTGTCCCATTTTTAGAGAAAAATTAACTGAGGATTTTAAAAACTGATGTAACTTAGTTGTGTAACAACAGACTAGTCAAGTAATAGAATGGGACTCAAACTCAGGTCTGAGAGACTTTATCCTTATTAAAATTTGATATGGACCTTGTGAAAGTGTTTTTCTGGCTGGGCGCAGTGGCTTAGCCTGTAATCCCAGCACTTTGGGAGTCCAAGGCAAGAGGATTGCCTGAACCTGGGGGTTTGAGACCAGCCTGGGCAACTTGGTGAGACCTTGTCTCTACAATAAATCACAAAAACTAGCCGGGCATGGTAGCAGGCATCTGTAGTTCCAGCTACTTGGAAAACTGAGACAAAGAGTGAGACTGTAACTCCAAAAGAAAAAAAAAAGTGTTCTTCTACTGCCTAGAATTAGGAGCAGCACTTCTTATGATAGGGGATGGAAGAGTTACACTTTATTTGTTTTGTATTCTGTCACCCAGACTGGAGTGCAGTGACACAATCGTGGCTCATCACAACCTTGACCTCTTGGGTTCAGCTGATCCTTCCACCTCAGCCTCCTAAGTACTTGGACCATAGGCACATGCCACCAAACCTAGCTAATTTTTTTAAAAAATTTTTGTAGAGACAGGGTCTCACTGCATTACACAGGCTGGTCTAAAACTCCTGGCTCAAATGATCTTTCTGCCTCAGCCCCCCAGTGTACTGGAATTATAGGCATAAGCCACTATTCCTGGCCAAGAAGTTACACTTTAAATGTTGAACTACTTAACCTTGGGGTCCTCTCATAGGGAAGGTCACTGTAAATTCCCAGCCCCCATATTGTGAACAGAGGACTCTGGAAATGTCTCCCTACATCATTTTTGTTGCAAGTAGAAGGCAAAGGCAGGACTTGTCCAATGGAAGGACTTTGTTATGTTGCCTCAACTATCATACAATCCTATACCCAAACACCTTGAAATTCCAGTATATTTAATACATATGTATATCCTTATGTTTACATATATATGGCAACAAAAACAGGTAATCAAAAATTGTTTCTACCATTCTCTGTTAAAAGCAATACCTATTTGCCTTCATTCACATGGCTTTTTCTCTGCTAAGATTTCCAGTATCTTACCTTAGAGCTTTTTGAAGGGTAGTGTTGGTATTCTTTTATGGTACACTTGAAGCTGTTGCCTATCTACGTAATGAGAATCCGATTTCACGTAGCGTAGGTGGCTCTGTTTGCTGCATGTTTACCTTGTTCCTTCTGCAACGCAAGGGCTGAGAATCATGAACCAAGGAAAGATGAAGATGGGAGTTGAAACAGCTGTTCCAGCTAAGCAAAGTAAATTAACAGAAGCTATACAAGAACCGGTGCTACTTAGTAATCCAGGCAGGACAGTTTGGTCCGGTCTCAAGCCGTTTAGCTTCCCTTCTTATGGTGTGGTAACTTGCACGTGTTGCGGCTCTCTGGTTAGGTTCTTTCTGAAACATAGCCTCTGAGGTATCCTTTTGTTTAAGTTCTCAACCTTTCAGAGCCCACACAGATTGAGAATTGATCTTGAGACTGTGTGCCCTTGTCCATCCATCTTACACTTTCTAATGAACTGTTTGCAGCTTTCAGACTTGGTCTATACACTGGCTTTCTCTTGTGGCTTCTGTAGAAAGGTATGCAGAACTTAAACATTAACCCTAATTACTTTGTTCTCCCAATGTTTTCACTGAGTCAAGAAGTCTTCATTTTGTTAGGAAAAAAAAATCATATGACCCTTATATTTTTGTGTCCTTTGTTTGTTTCATGTAATACTTTTCAGTTTTTTTGCTACTTTGCATGATAATTCATCCTGGCTTTTCTCATCATCTTCAATTTATTGCATTCTGTAAAATGGTCTGATTTTCAGCTCTCCAGGAGTCTGATTATGCTCTCCTTTCTAGGAAGGTGTCTCAGGAGCCATAGCACACCTGTCCCTCGGGGAGCTTCCAGCTACGGCACAGCCTTTTGTATCCTCAGAAGAACGGAAGGAACGGTGGGAACAGGGCCAGGCTGATTATATGGGAGCAGATTCCTTTGACAACATCAAGAGGAAACTTGACACTTACCTCCAGTAGGAACACTGCCATTTTCCTGTGGACACATCTACTTCACAGGCATTTGTTTCTGATACTTAGTATCTAGAACTGGGTTGAGAAGTCTGTTACAGTTGCTAGAGGCTTTCACTAAAACTCACCAGATGAGGGGTTTTTGCAGAACAGGGGAAAACTGGGCAAAAGGTGTTAAATAGCAGTTTTGTTACATGGAAAGTGTTCTGCTCTTTAACCCTAGACTTATTTAGCTCGTGATTCAGAAATTCTCAGTTATGCTGATTGCCAACATACGTGGAAAAGGAAAGTCAGTATTAAGCTGTTAAAAGATGGCTATATCAGCTCTTAAAGTGTGCACAGCCAGGCTTCACACTGGTCTCTCCCTTGAGAACAGGACATGGCCCCCGTCCCTTGCTTGCTCTTGTACCAACCATTCACTAGATCTGCATTTTAGAATTGCCCAGTGCTGCCAGAGTGATAATTCTGCTTTCAAGTAAAAACAGCCTACAGTAACACTGTTGAGTGATTCATAAACATACCAACAAATGGCGTTAACTCACTTTATTTCTTAGTGTCTGAAGATAGTCACCAGTTTTCTATGTACAGTTAAGGCAGCATGCTAAAATGCTTTTGTTCAGTTCTGTATATTTGAAAATAGTGGTATGTTCTCTGATGGTTACCTGCAGTGGCACCCTGTATGAAAAATAAAGACTTACTGCCATATCTTGGTTGCTTAATTAAATGAAGGTTTCCTCCCACACCCTTGAAAATAGCCTACTAGAGAATTTTCCATAATTTCTGGAATTTGTCATAGTTTCACAAAATTGTATAAACCTTGACACTAGGCTATATTCTTTAAAAACTGGTATCTAAGAGATTCAAATCTAATGTTCTCCACTGGTGGTGATGGATCTAACAGACTGGAAGAAAATGAGAGCAAATGTATACAGTCTGTCTTTGCATTTCCATAGTAAGTGGGTATGCAGATATGTAGAACATTATAACCTTAAAATTATTCAGGATCAGTACTGGACCCAGAGCCTTCTAATGTTTTTATCCTTATATAGTTTAAAATGACAGCATGGAAGTATAAAGCATATTTATTAACTTTACAGATGATTCTGGGTTGTAAGAGATGCAAGCTAGGGAAAGTTAGGATCCAAATTGAGGAGAACAGGAAGAGCAGACTATCCCTGTTTTTCAGGTGCTGTGGTACAAAGACCTCTCAGAATAATTTTGACTCATCAGAACCCTTTTTGGCTTCTGGGTCCCTGGTTGAGATGAACAGAAACCTAGTCTTCAGATAAATAACACTGCCTTATTTTTGTGACCATATTGTATTTACCAGTTTTGTTCCCTAGTTTTTACATAGTAGTTTAAGAGATAAAGCTCTAAGATGAAAAGTTTACATAATTTTTAAATTTTAAATAAGTATTTAGTGAAGGCTCTTGACTTTTGGAATCAGAAACAATAACAATTTTACTATAGGAAACAGCATATAATGGTGCCGAGTTATGTAGCAGCGAAGCTCCCAAATAGCTGATTCTTTTCCTTCCCTGATCTTTCAAGGGCTGTCTTAGTTAAGGTGAAGTATTAACTTTTCAATGCAAGATTACACAAATTATACTGCAAAATCTTTTCTAGGGAGCCCAAAAGACTAAGGGTTACTTAGTAATATGTTAAAAAGGTAACAACTCAAAGTATAAGACATACATTTGTGGAGGTGATCTAATATATACTTAGTTTTTTTATACCTCTGTGAAAAATGGTGGGATAACCTTTGGTCATGAGACAAACTTGCCCACACAAAGATCAAATCCGTGCCTTTGAGAATTAGCTTCATGCTTGATCAGTCTATGATTTATGCATAAACCAAATATTTATCTTGATTCTCCTTACACCTGTGTTTTTCTATTAGACTATACCTTTTGCAAATATTTTAAAGATAATGTGTTAAAAACTTAAGATTAAAATATGAGCTAGCCTGGGAAACTTGATAAGACCTTGTCTCTACAATAAATCAAAAAATTATCTGGGCATGGTGGCGCATGCATGTAGTTCCAGCTACTTGGAAGGCTGAAGTGAAAGGATCACCTGAGCCCAGCAGGTCAAGGCTGTGGTGGCCGTAAGCGTGCCACTGCCCTCCAGCCTGGGCAACAGAGTGAGACTGCAACGCAAAAAAAAAAAAAAAAATTAAGTAGTTGTTATAAGCCAAACATCCAATCTGTCCTTCTGATTTTAGCAAATCTCACCCACATGCTAAAATGAATAGAACTTTGACAAGTACTATAAGTAAAACAAAGAAAAAATAAACCAATGTCTTTGATGTTCTCCAACATAAAGCATACACTGCCTGAGGATAATTTCATTAGCACTCACTGGCAACGAACTACATAGGATTATTTTCTTGATTAACTGCTTCCAATTTTAAGGGAAAATCTCCAATGATCCAGAGTGCTACCTGTGTATACAGGTATTATCACAACTTTTTTTAGATGAGGAAATTAAATGGAACCAATATTTTTAGATCAAGGCATTTAAAATAAACACTGATTTCTGAACAAGAAATTCAATATGAACAAAATAAAGGTGGGATATGAGTAAATTACTCGGTTATAGTACTCCTTACATACTGTCAAGACATAATGTAAACACTTTCTCAGAAACATATTTAATGAAAGATTTTAAAGAGAAAGTAGTAAAATTATGGCACTGAAGAAGTAAACTTTTGAAATTTTTATTGATTTTAAATTTAAAACAAAATCCAGTTTGAACCACAAAATTCAGTTTGAAACACAAGTGGGAATACAATGTCTATAATATATTTCTAAAGCTATTATTCTATATAATAATAAAACAGAATTAACAGCATAGCATAATATGAAATTTTCATTCCAGTGGTCTATATATTTTCTTAGGGACAAATTTTTTTTAGTTTAACAACATCTAATAGAACTGTACAAAACAAAGATTGTTTAAACAACTTGCCAAACCTATTATGAATGTGTTTTAAAACACAACTCTGTAAAAGTCTGGGTAAAGAAGCAAGCTGTCCTCCTTTACAGTGAGTTTGTAAGGCTTTGCCTTTGTAAGCAAGAAGGAGTAGGTCATACTGGTTTTTGCCAAGAACCGTCTACACTTCCTCTTACTGGAGTGTTGGTATATAGAGAACCCATATTCTGATCAACCTGATTTTTCTGTGCAATGCTAGACCTACAAGGTTTCCACTGCTACTACTGCCCGTGGAGCAACCCCAAGTTGTTACTTCATATTCATCCCTGCATAAGGTCCTAGTCTTGATGAAAATAAGCCCTCTGCCTCACCTGCTACTGCCTCAAAAAGGGACTGGGAAAACTCCTGCTAGCTTACTCACTGTTCCCTTTGAGCAAGAAATGGCACAGGCAGAGAAGGACTCAGGTGGTGAGAGATTTGGCATATACCTTAGATGTGTACCCTATAACACACCTCTGCCTCCAATCTCATCTTTCAGTCAAGTCACTTTTAATGTTATCAGTAAAATCTAAGGCATTCTTGAATCTGTATCTTCAAACATGAAGCTTCTCTTGTTACAGTAATCTTCCTTTGGAGTTAAATAAAAAGTTTCTCTTAAAGAAACAAAATCACTGACTACCTAACCTGATTGGTCAATTTCTAGCTTATGTGCCCTAAAGGGTCCAGAAGAATTCTGCAACTACTATGAATTTGCTTATTAATAAGAAAAGGACGACTGACCTATAGACAGATGTAAGAATGAATTACTGAAGTTCCAAAATCAAGTTCTGATTCTAAACACACATGACAAAGAAGTTTTTACATTCAGGATAAGATATAAGATGTCTTTAAGAGTTGCAACGACTTTGGAGGTCATCCAGCCCAACTTCCATCCAGATATCACGCCTCTCACATATAGTAGTCTTCTGAATTATAAAAATTTATAAAGTTATTTCCAAAAAAAGCTACATAAATAAAAATTATCTATTTATAGAAATATCTATTTAGCAGTTCCATAATTTAAATATTCAAATCAAATTGGGTAGAATTGGTTTCCTCTCACCCCCAGACTGTATTTACACCTTAAACATATCAAGTTACATTTAAACAATGAATGTACTACCACTTGACTCAAACAGTGTTCTAACATAATCCCTAATTTTTTCATGAACATAAAACTGCAAGTCACTTATGAGAATTATATCTTAATCTAGCTGTTAAAAAAATTGCAAGTAACTTGCTAACCTGGACTTTGGTCTCTCATTTAAGGTTTGGCTCTGGAATGCAAATACGGTTTTAGAAAGTCCAATAAAATAGATCTTTGTATAGTCTGTATATATTCGTTGTTTACAAGGACTGTAGACACTGCATCACAAATCGGAAGCTTTGGTGAACAACTAAATGTGTTCAACATAGAAAATAACTATTTGGTCAAAAGTATAAAAGGTTTGACCTTATTTGAAATATGAAAAAGCTGAGTATTTGGTAGATATATGAAAATACTCAGCATTTACTATGAAAAATTGAATAAGAAAGTAACTTTTTTCCTCAAAAAATTATTTTAGGCCACAGTATATAATGAAACTTATTGCTATTTGAAGTATCATTAAAAATAGGCTCATCTACAGGAAAGATTATGTGTCAGTAATACCTCATCACTAATATAAAATATGCCCCATTCAGAAGACACATTTTCTAGATTTCTCATTTCTAAAACTTACATATCTGATCAAACTGACCTTACTAAAATCCCACAAATTATAAATCAATTAAAGTTTTGATTTCGTTTATCTTAGCTTGTTTCATTTCATTAGCATTTGTTTTTTTAGTTCCAAAAGCTCCTGCTGCAAGTTCCCTCTTTGTGTTCTGTATTTTCAGCATATTTTCTTCAACAGAGTCCTTCACAATGAACTTTAAAAAGAAAAAAAAAAACATTAACTTGGTTAAGAACTTTTTAGAGCACAGTATTTTAAATCTTTAATGTAAAGAAAAAATCCTACTAAGAAAACTAAATGAACAATTAATGAGAAACACAATCGATAAATATGCTAACAACACTGACTACTAAAAACAAAAATGAAACTTTGAGACATGAGAATGCTCATAAAGGAAGTTACATTCTTGCAAGTATTAATGTAGCTTTCAAGAAGGAGCAATAATTCGAAACTGCTTAGATCTTTTTTCTCAATATACACTGAGAATATTTAGTATATAATGTAACTATAGTTGAGCACTGCTTTCCTGTATCACCCAATATGGGTTGCTTAATATAAAGAATGTGGCTGTAAGGACAGAAGTTACAGATCATCAGATAAGAACAGCAACAAAAAAAGCAAATTACATAGGCAACTCTAAATGACTTTAGCATTGTATGAAAAAAGCCAAGTGAGAAATTATTCTTTATCCAGTATAATTCATAAACTAACAAGGAAAAAAATAAACATGATCATCTCATTATTCATAATACAGACTTTCATTTAAAAAATCCTCATTGAACTAGGAATAAAATGTCTCAACCTTTTTAAGAACTTCTACTAGAAACAACACATTGAATATAAAACAATGAACATATCCCCCCCCAAAAAAACCAGAAACAAGTAAAGAATTATCATCTCTACTACTATTCAACATTGCATAAAAAGTCCCAGTTACTGCAATAACTAAAGAAGATGTAATACAGAATGTTACTAAAATACACAGAAGATCTAAATAAGTGGAGAGAGATACTATATCTATGTTCCTATATGGAAACATTCCTTATTTATAAAGACAGTTCTCAAAGTGATCATAAAAATCAACAGATCTCAAACAAGATTTCTTATATGAAATTTGATGACCTAAATCTAAAGTCCAAGAGTAATAATAAAAATCAATACACGTTTCAAAAAGAAGGGTAATGAGAACACCTCACCCTATCAGACATTAAAACATGCTTTAAAAAAACCACCGTTCCCTTTTTTTTGTTTTTTTTAAAGAGACAGGGTCTCGCTGTGTCACCCAGGCTGGAGTGCACTGGCACGATCATAGCTCCCTGCAACCTCATACTCCTGGGCTCAAGAGATTCTTGCACCTCAGCCTCCTAAGTAGCTGCAACAATAAGCACCACAGGCCACCATAGCTGGCTAATTTTTTTTTTTTTTTTTTTGTAGAGATGGGATCTCCTGTGTTGCTCAGGCTGATCTCAAACTATTGGTCTCAAGTGATACTCCCACCCCAAATGTTGGGATTACAGGCATGAGGCACCAAGTCTAGCCTAGAAAACCAGTTATTATAGGGGACAGGGAAACACCTCTTATCAACAGGGTGCCTGAATGGAACGTAATTGTACACCTAACCCTTAACTGTACCCCACAACATCATAATAAGAAATATTCAAAAAAAAAAAGTAATATTGCCTGAGAAAAGGAAAGAAATTAATAGGACAGAACAGTCTTGAAAGAGACCCAAGTAATATATGTGAATTAGTTTATAACAAAGGTGACATTTCCTATTAGTAGAAAAAAAGATATTTTTTAAAGATTGTGACAGAAGCCGGGCATAGTGGCACATGCCTATAATCCCAGCATTTTGGGAGGCGAAGGTGAGAAGATTGCCTGAGCTCAGGGGTTCGAAACCAGCCTGAGCAACATGGTGAGACCTTGTCTCTACAATAAATCAAAAAATTAGCCACGCATGGTGATGCATGCTGTGGTTCCAGCTACTTGGAAGGTTGAGGTGGAAGGATCACCTGAGTCCTGCAGGTCGAGGCTGCAGTGGCTGTGAGTATGCTACTGCACTCCAGCCTAGGTGACAGAGTGAGACTCCAACTCAAAGAAAAAAAAATTGTGACCCACACCACAAATCACAAATAAAACCAAAAATAAAATCTTCCAAAAGAATCAAAAGTGAATATAGAAAAATATCCTAAGACCCTAAAACCTAAAAGCTATAAAAAAGTCTGACATGTTTTAAGTCATAAAAATTGTAAAGCTTTTTAATGACAGAAAACTCAAAATTTAAAGACAAGAAAGAGGCCAGGCGTAGTGGCTCAAGCCTGTAATCCCAGCACTTTGGAAGGCAGAGATGAAAGGACTGCCTAAGCCCAGGGGTTCGAGACCAGCCTGGACAACTTGGCAAGACCTGGTCTCTACAATAAATTTAAAAATTAGCCAGGAGTGGTGGCACGTGCATGGAGTTCCAGCTACTTGGAAGGCTGAGACAGAAAGATCATCTGAGCCCAGCAGGTCAAGGCTGTGGTGGTTGTGAGTGTGCCACTGCTCTCCAGCTCCAGCCTGGGCAACAGAGTGAATCTCTGACTCAAAAAAAGAAAAACAAGGATGAGCTGGGGATAAACCATTTCCAACAAGCATAAGCAAAAGATTTAAAATCAGGCTGTAAAAATGCCAAGTCTATGGCATCTGTCAAAGCATTGGTCTTTAGCAGCAGGATTCCAAGCCTAAGGAGAACGAACATGAGTTGTTTTATTAATGCCCTGATCGGTGAATGTTTTGCATTTGCATTAGTCCTTTCATTTCAGCATTATCCATGCCGTTTTTTCTGACTGAACATGTTCTGCCTGAATTCAAATACTGACATCACAAAAGATTTAAAATCAGGCTGTAAAATGAGGCTGTAAAAAGGCTATGAAACCTTGGCAAAAAATATAAATAAACAATTCACGGGGGGAAAAAAATGAATGACATGAAATATGCTCAAAGTTTTTGGTAAATGCAAATTGGAATAGCACTTTTTTGACCACATAAGCATAAATATACATTATTTTCATACACCATAAAGCCTGTTTTGAAAGCAACTCAACAATTATCTAATAAATTTTAAATCCAGAACTCTAGTTTTCTTAACTATCCTGAAGAAATACTTGTATATATGCACAATGCTCATTATGGTACTGTTTTTATTAGCAAAAAATTGGACTGGTGAAGTAAATTTTGATGTGTCTACATGGGTTTGTAGAATAGTCAAATCTGTAAAGAAAGAAACTAGAATGGTGGTTGCCAGCGAATAGGGGAAAGAGGGACGTTATTTAATGGGTACAGAGTGTCTGTCTGAGGAGATGAAAACATTCTGGAGATGGATGGTGGTGATGGTAGCACAACACTGTGAATGCACTTCATGCAACTGAACTGTACACTTTGAGATGGCTAAAATGGCAAATTTTGTTATGTAGGTTTTACTGCTATTTAAAAAAAAAGTGTTTATCTAAATTTACTTATAAGGTAGTCTCCAGTGTATAGTTTTAAGGAAAAAATATGTTGCAGAACAACGAAATATAATCCTATTTTAAAATAAATGTCTTTAAGGAGAGAGGTATACATAAATATAAACATATATAACTAACTATAGGGAAAGGGCCCTTAAATGGCATATATTAAACTATCGGTGGAGGAGAAAAAAGGTGACATATTTTGCGCTGCATAATCCCACTTCAACCATTATTATAATAATGTATTCATGCATTACTTGTACAATTTAAAAAGCCTTATCAATCTAATCTTGAAATAGATGGTTTTGAAACTCACTTTTGTGATGATAACTTCTTGCTTCTGGCCAAGTCTATGGCATCTGTCAAAGCACTGGTCTTCAGCAGCAGGATTCCAAGCCTAAGGGGAACATGAGTTGTTTTATTAATGCCCTGATAGGTGAATGCTTTGCATTTGCATTAGTCCTTTCATTTCAGCATTATCCATGAAGTTTTTTCTGACTGAACGTGTTCTGCCTGAATTCAAATACTGACATCACAAATACACTAAAGAAAAAAATCCACCTTCCCAATCACTACATGATAGACAGGCATTTCCCCACCATAATTTCTCTTCACTACTTCTACTACTGAATCCTGGTATGTGTTAGCACCCAAAATGAATATTTGTTGACTAATCAATTTCTGCTTAACAGTTTACATAACTTACCTTATGACTTAATTTACCTAGAAAAGTTATGCAATGCTTGGGCCCAACTATGAAAAAGTTTTCTCCCTTTTTGCTGGTCTTTGGGTTCTTTTTCTTTCACTTTCCTCTACTCATGAAATAAAAGTATAAAAAAAGTTTCAGGATTAGTCAGAAGTCCTAAAAATTGTTTAAGACTTTGTTGATGCAATTTTCTGCATTTGAAATCAGTTTGATTTCAAAAAGCTAAAAAGGAACATTAGCTAATTAACATAGACATTATAAGGGCTGTCTTAAGCTGAAGAATAAAATAGTGAAGCAATGAAAAAGGAAGAATAACCAGAAGATAGCATGTTAGTATAAAAAGTTTGTAAGTGACTTTTAAGTAATCATGAATCATTGGGATAAGGATCATTAAATTATAAATAAAAACTATGAGAATGATTCTTGAAGCTGAAAACAGGGTATTTTGTGGTTAAGAAACATTTATTTACACAGCAAAGTACCAGCTGAAGATAGAAACAAAACCACAGATGCATATGTAGATCTATAGTATGATATATATACTTAGGCTATTTTTTTCTTTTAAGTTCCCTTGAGGTCTAGGAAAAAGGAAGATTTTGCTATTAACTTTCTGTGATTTCAGTTTTGGGTTCTTTTTTAGTATGAAAGTTAGATTTTAAGGATATACTTAAGCTTATGCTTTTCTAAAACTGACAGATGCCACATTTTGTGACTATTTTGTAATTTCACAATTAGACACATTTTTAAATCTTCATACCGAGAGACCATGTTAAATACTTATTCAATTTCCTGTATTTTATCCAGGAACCTCATGACAAGCTGGCAATATACATAGTTTGACTACCAGAAATCCAATTTATGTTATATCAAATGGATAGCTCCCATATCATATATAGTAATTAAGGAAGCAATTAGCTTCATCAAAAGCTCATAACAGACATCAAAATATCACCCTAACATTTATACAGTACTCCAGGAAAATGTAAAAAAAAAAAGCCAGGGAGGGAGGATCACTTGAGCTCAGGAGTCGGAGACCAGCCTGGGCAAAATAGCAAGACCTTGTCTCTCTCTCTCTCTTTTTTTAAAGCAGAATTTATTAAGAGAACAGAAAAGCTCCAAGAGTGGGAGGGGACCCAAGGGGGTTGCCCAAGACGTCACTTAAAAAAAATTTTTTTCCCTAAGATTTTCATAAGCTAAAATTTTTCTTTTTCTTTTTTTTTTTTTTGAGTTGGAGTCTCACTCTGTCTCCCAGACTGGAGTGCAGTGGCCGCTCCCGGCCACCGCAGCCTCGACCTGCTGGGCTCCGCAATCCTTCTGCCTCAGCCTTCCAAGTAGCTGGAACTACAACGCGTGCTACCACGCCTGGCTAATTTTTTGATTTATTATAGAGATGAGGTCTCGCCAAGTTGCCCAGGCGGGTCTCAAACCCGTGGGCTCAGGCAATCCACTCACCTCAGCTTCCCAAAGCACAGGATTACAGGCTGAGCCACCGAGCCCGGCTAGCCAAAATTTTTCTAATGGAATCAATTTTTCTGTGACCTGACTTGTTTTAGAAGTTAGAAACATTGGAAAGCTTGACATGTTCAATGAGAAACAACTTTTACTATATAAAACTGCTGAAATATTCTATAAATTTTTTTAAAAAACTATTACTGCTAAATAGTTTAGACTATAATCAACTTTATAATACTAAAGGTATTATTAACCTTTTCCTTATCTAGTACTAAGATTATAAGCAAGAGAAAGAAAAGAATTTGGGAATTTGTCCTAAAAAATCAGCTTCTAGGTTTATCACTAGGTTATAGTTATTAAGTTGATAATGTATAGTTACAAACGAATTTCTGTATAATAAGCATAAAATACTAAAACTCTATAACAAAGATTTAAAACTTCATCCACAGTACAAAGACAAGAAAATACAACAGTTGGGATGTGGTGGCTCATGCCTGTGATCCCAGCATTTTGGGAGGCCAAGGCAGAAGGATCTCTTGAACCCAGGAGTTTGAGACCAACCTAAGCAACAGAGCAAGACCTCATTTCTACAAATTAAAAAAAAATTTAATAGCTGAACATGGTGGCACATGCCTGTAGCCCCAGCTATTTGAAAGGCTGAGGCAGAAGGATTGCCTGAACCCAGGAAGTCGAGGCTGCGGTGACCTGTGATTGGGCCACTGCACTCCAGCTTGCCTAACTGATTGAGACCCTGACTGAAAAAAAAAAAAAAAAGACAACAGACCGCTGCCATCCATGACATTCACCCATAAATGCTTATGGATTCTAGTTGCATTCTTACTAAGGTTACCCTCAGTTGCAGGAAGAGAAAAAAAAAACCTGGATAAACAAATATATCCATCAACTAGGTGGCCTCACCAGCTAAATGAATAACTAAAATAACATCTTGAAATTTCTACATATTATGAACCTCCTGAGTTACAGGCAACAAACTTAACCCACAAATCTTAAGTCTGTGAATGCACAGAAACAGCACAGGACTGTCTCTAGGCCATATAGTACACAGTGCAAATTAGAAACTGCATTAGCCCAGGGTCCTTCCAGCCCAAACAGCCCTTTGTGCATTTAGAAAAACATGCAGCTATATGAATGCTGCTTGAGGTCACACATCTTGGTGAGTAAAGCTCAGTGAATTTGAGTTCCCGTTCTACCCTACTCCTATATTGTACAACTGCAAGTGACTGCTCTGTATTGGACACTAACATATATCCAAAACATTCCATTTCTGGTATTTGTTTCTCAAATTGTGTTTCTGAGTCACTTGTACCTGAGTAAGCTATGACATATACTAAAAATGCAGCTAAGCCAGGCTCGGTGGCTCAGCCTGTAATCCCGCGTCTTTGGGAGGCTGAGGTGAGTGGATTGCCTGAGCCCGCAGGTTCGAGACCCGCCTGGGCAGCGAGACCTCATCTCTACAATAAATCAAAAAATTAGCCGGGCGTGGTAGCATGCGCCTGTAGTTCCAGCTACTTGGAAGGCTGAGGTGGAAGGATTGCCGGAGCCCAGCAGGTCGAGGCTGCGGTGGCCGGGAGCGGCCACTGCACTCCAGTCTGGTCGACAGAGTGAGACTCCAACTCAAAAAAAAAGTAAAAATAAAAATAAAAATGCAGCTGCCTGGGTCTCAGCCTAGAACTCCTATGTATCTGAAGACAGAGACTAGAAATTGCATTTTATGTACTTCTCATGCATATTAAAGTTTAAAACCACAATCAGTATAATGAAGGTATTTACCCAACAGCTTTTGTCTTTTATTTTTTGAAGAAAGTAATAACATTCTTGAAAGTCTACAAAACTACTTACTGGATCCATCAAAAACACTCGAGAAGCTGCAGAAAGATTCAAACCAACTCCACCTGCTTTTAAGGACAAAAGCATTATAGTTGGAGATCCTGCTTCAGTGTTTTGAAAACACTGAATTGATTCAACTCTTTTCTTTTGGGCCATGGAACCATCCAAACGAGTAAACACAAATCCAGAGGCTCTAATGTGGGTACAAAAAAAGACACAGTATTATTATAAAAATAATATATTGTTTTTTAAAAAAAAGTAATTACAAATCTCTTCAATCAATTCTTCACTCATTTATTTTAACAAATGTTTACTGAGCCAGACACTGCAGTCAATTATTTTCTGATAAATTCAAGACTTAATATTTAATATCCTATGCTGTCAAGAAATGGTCTCTATTGTGACTCCAAATATATTTTAGACATATGAAATAACTAAAGCGGCTAAAACATACAGGTTTTTTTGCTATACAAATCAATACTTACATAAAGTCCTTTAACTGAAAGTGAAAAACACTGTTGAACTTACTTAAGTGGTGTTTCTATTAAAGACAGGAATGTTGTAAACTGAGAAACAACTAAGCTTTTTATGTTGGGATTCTTCTTTCTTAAGTCAATTAATGCATGCATTAGAGCATTAATCTGAAAAAAAATCAAAATGCCCATTAGATTCCATTTTCAATTGATAAAATAAGAGTGCAATTTCTTATTATAGACAGGTCCTGCCATGTTATTTCCCTAAAATGCAAGCATGAAAGACTACTATTTTTTAAAAAATGGAAAGAATATTATAATAATCTGAACCCATTCTCTCTCAAATTCACCACTAAAAATAAACAAATACCAACAGAGTGTAATATGCAAATGACAGGAATGAAAGCAGAATTACTCTCTTGATACAAGGCATATATTTCTTTATGTAAATGTAAAACAAATATTCAAATATTTCCACATGTGTACTTTACCTTTGAACTAGATGTCCATTCTGTATTAGACTCTTTCTCACCATCGTATGCCAATTCTTCTGGAGGACATTCTAACAAATTGTCTCCATGTATATCATTTCTGCATAAAGGGCATTTAGCATGTGGCTACATAAGAAAGAGCAAAGTCTGAACAACATTTATCAGAGGAACAGAAATATAAATTTGCCTATAACTTTTTAAATATATGGTAAATTCTTTATCTCTTATAGGTAATGTTTTATTCAATATTTTATTAGACTCATCTATGTGACATAAATTCATACATGTTGACCTCCAGACAGTGTTCTAATGTGGCAGGTAGAATGAAGCAAAAGTATGTTATCTTGATTAGCTAGCAGCAAGAGCTTCAAGCTAAATATAATACCATAGGTAGGCAAGTAAAAAAAGACAATTTCTTGAACCTAAATAAAAGAACACACTACTTAGAACTATTCTTTGAAAAAAAAAAAATCCTTCTAATGGCTTATAAACCTATTAGCTCATAAAGCTTATAATAGCTTATAAAGCTACCAGGATCTGTTAAATCCTATCGGGTTCATTCAAAGTTGCATCTGTCGTATCCATTTGTACCAAGACCTGCTAATAAAATAAGATTACATCTTAAATAACTAGACATCAAACACCATTACAATAAAAAAGATTCTGAAGCTAAAACAGTTTAGAAGACAGTACAGTGGGTTACCTTTCAGGAAGAAGGAGAGGATAAATGACTGGGAGGGGCCACAAGGTAGTAGATGCAGGAATGTGCTTACTGCATGATAGTTCACTGAGCAGTACAATTAGGAATCTGTGCATTTTTTTCTACATTTATGTTATATATAAATTTAAAATGTTAAAAAATATTCAAAAGCTACTTGAAGTATTATTCCATTTCAAAAAAATTCTACCACACAAAAGCATCTAGACCTACCTTATCCAATACAATAGCCAATAGCTACAAAGGGCAATTAAGTCCTTTAAATGTGGCTAAACCAAAGTGAAGTATGCTGTAAAAATATAGTACCACCGAATATTGAAGGCTTCATTTTTAAAAAGCAAGCATCTACCCAGTTTGGTGGCTCATGGCTGGAATTCTAGCACTTTGGGAGGTCGAGGTAAGAAGATTACGTGAGCCCACAGGTTTGAGACCAGCTGGGCAACTTGGCCAGACCTCATCTCTACAATAAATCAAAACATAGCCAGGTGTCATGGTGCATGCCTGTAGTTCCAGCTACTTGGGCTGAGGTGGAAGGATCACCTAAGCCTAGCAGGTCAAAGCTGCAGTGGCTGTGAACATGCCACTGCACTCCAGCCTGGCCAAGAGAGTGAAACTCCAACACAAAAAATATAAAAAAAAAAAAAAAAAAAAAAAGCAAGCATCACATTAATACTTTTTATATTTTAGATATATTAGGTGAAATAAAATTCATTATTAAAAACATCTTCATGTTTCTTTTTATTTTTAAAAAATACAACAACTAAAAAAAATCAAAATTACCTTTGTGTCTCACATTATCAATCTATTTATTGGACAGCAATGCTCTAAACAGTTAGTGAAATTAAGATACTGACTATGAAAAAGTACCTCCAAAATATAACATCTTCTTATGTTAAAAGTGCTTAATTATGAGAAATAACTCTGGAATAACCATAAAAAGTACATTATTAAATCCAAGTACAAAAACTCCATATCCCCTCTTGGAGTTGGGTTTTCATTACACTAAAGACAGGCGCACCACTCCATCAAAGGTTGAACCTATACTGAGCACAAAACTGACCTGCTCATTCTGAATGACTTGGCAAATACAGGGTTTACAAAATACATGTGCACAATGTGTTATCACAGGAACTGTTAGAGAATCCAAGCAAATTGCACATTCTTCATCTGAACCTGAGCTCAGAATTAACTTCATCTTTCTTATTAACTTCTTTCTTAGTTCTTCAGGTGTATCATTTCCTAGAGAAAAGGCTGAAAAATTAATTTCAGAGCAAGATTTGAAATATGACTAGACAAGTTAATCTACCTTATATAAGGAAAAGTTTTGCTTGCTGGTAGGGGTAGTCTTTCCTTTTTTTCTAATCTAGACAAAAATATAATTTCAGTTTGAAATTTTAAGAAAAATCCAGAAGCCAAAATAGTAGTCAACTCACATAAAACACCTCATAGAGAAACATCACTACAACATGATCTGCACATATTAGCACAGAATGAAAGGGAGAGCCAATATAAACCCTTCTCAAAGGGTCTATCACTGGAAATACTGGAAAGACCTCATTATAATTCCATTTCACTGGTAAAAAATTCTTGGATATATTCCCAGTTGTGCTCTACACTAAAAACAATATCCATTTGACAGAATAAAATAGCAAACTAAATTTAGGACACATACAAAATCTTTCATTCTGACTTAAATATCTCTAACAAATTTAATGGTATGAACCAATGACATGTACTTACCTGAGGGACCACTGGAAGACACTGCATTTGTAAGAAGATGGGTATGACAACAGATCTGCCGCAACCTAAGCAAAAGACCCAGGACATCTGCATAGTGGGCAAGGACAGTCCCTTCATTAAAATACCTAGAGACAAGATCGTCAAAAATTATTAAGTCCTCTAAACAATAATTTCCTATTCTAAGCATAGTAAAATGGCATTGTTTTCTTCTCTGGAAATCACTCCAAAACAAGAATGAAAACCAGAAAAGTAAACACTGTCTTTAATGAAACTAAGTGAGATTTGTAACAATAAAGTACAATATACAAGAAAAGGCTGTCAAGTACAGTAAAAATCAGGTGGGAAGATGTTGAGAGATAGGACCGCAGCTCTCAAACAGACCTGCCAGAGCACAGTTTTTCAAAATGACGGTATGTACTGATGGAAAAATCAACATCTCTCACGTGCAAGAACAGAAATAGGGTGCATGCCTGGTGACTTGGGCATCCCTGGACAATGTTACACCAAATAGGAGGGAAGGTAAACTGAGTAAGGAAAAATACAGATGCACTATTTTCAAAGATTATGGGCACAGCATTCTATACTAGAAGTATCCCTAAAACTTCTGATCTGTGTTTCACGTGCACTAATAAATGAAAGCCACTCTAAACCCAACATAAAAAAGACTAGCCACTGATTTAAAAAAAAAAAAACCCACTAAGAAAGGATGTAGGAAATAGGATTGAGAAAATCAAAATTAAACAGAAAAATGTAGAGGAGTAGAAATAAAATGACACCTATGGAAAACAGACAAAAAATATCTAACGTACACAGAGAAATAAGATAATGGAACAGAAAAGAATATTTAAAGAAAGCTTTCCAGGAAAGAAGGGGAAAAAAGACCTGAAATCCCAAGATTTAAACAGTACCCATTTCCCAGAAAAGTCAACAAAGGTTCTGGTCAAAGTTCTAGATATTAGAGAGATTTAAAAAAATAATAATAAAATTCAGGCTTCTCCACAGAAACATGCAATACAAAATACTGTGGTAAAATGAAAATATAGATTCTGAAGGAAAAGAATGGGTGATCCAAAAATTATTTAAACAGGCAGTCAGATATTTAAGTATTTTAAGGTGGCAGATGAAATATAGCCTAATATGCAAGATTTTTAGAGAGAGATGACCATGAATTCAAAACCTGGCTCTACTTCCAATGTAGCTACGTAATCTTGGACAGGATGCTTAACTAGTGTCTTGAGCTTTCTTAGTTGTAACAGTGGCACAGAAAAAGTACCTACCTCATAGCACTGTTATAGTTAAAAAGTTAACACAAGCATTTAAAACAGTGCCTGAAGGCCGGGTTCAGTGGCTCAGCCTGTAATCCCAGCACTTTCGGAGGCCGAGGAGTGTGGATTGCCTGAGCCTGTGGGTTTGAGACCAGCCCAGGCAACTTGGCGAGACCTCATCTCTACAATAAATAAAAAATTAGCTGGGCATGGTAGTGTGTGCCTGTGGTTCCGGTTACTTGGAAGGCTGAGGCGGAAGGATCGCCTGAGCCCAGCAGGTCGATTCCAGTCTGGGCGATGAAGTGAGACTCCAACTCCAAAAAATAATAAATAAATAAATAAATAAATAAAATAGTGCCTTGACCATGGTTAAGTGCTACATATGAATCTCCTGCTAGTATCAGTAATAGTAGTATTACAGCACAAACACTTCTGAATATTCAAGAATGCAAGAAATAGCAAAGGTTAAACTTAAGAAAGCTCTAGAACCAATCTGCCAGAGTTTAAATACCAGCTCTGTCATTCACTAACTGCGTGAAACAGCATAAATTACCTAACAGCTCTCTGCCCCAACTTCCTCATTTATAAGATGTGGATAAATCATTATACTGACTTATTAGGATTACTGTGAACTAAGACATTTAAACACTTAGATCAATGCATAACACCTAGTAAGTACCTAATAAATATTAGTAAATGTATCCTATTAAAAAGAATACTTTTAAAATAATGTATTTCTTTTCTGAGAACACAGTTTCAATAAAGTTATTTTTTCAACTTCTTCAAAGAGAATAACCTTTACTAACACTCTAATCCCTGGCAAGGTCACAGTTTACTGATGCTTAGCATTTCAGTTTCGGAGATGTCTTTTGAGTGTCTACCATGTGCCAAATATTATTGTAGAGGCTTCCTCCTATTTCACCAGCGCTTCCTGTCCTTTCTTCTTTTACTTTATTCACTCCCTTAGTGATCTAATTCAGAGTCATGGTTTCAATTATCATCTACATATTTGTGTATTTCAAACTTATATATCAAACCAAGAACACTACTATGAACTCTACTCTCCTATCCAACTGACTATTTGACATCTCCACTTGGACATTACATAGGTGTCTCATGATCGATGTGTTCAAAACTGAGCTTCTGATCTTACCAGAAAAAAACTGCTCCTCTCACAGACTTAGCTCTGTAAATGGCAATTCCATCCTTCCAGGTGAAAAACCCAGGCATTATCTTTGATTCACTCTTCTCTCTCTCACACCACATAGGTATCAACCAGCAGGTTCTGCTGGTTCAACCTTCAAAATTATAACAGAATCCAGCCAGTTCCATCACTATTACTATGGTAAAAACCACCATCATCTCTTACTTTGCACTGGTTTCCCTACTGATGACCTTATTCCAACAATCAAAATCTGAACACAGCAGCCAGAGTGATCCTTTTCAAATGTAAATCAGATGTCATTCTCCTGGCTCAAAACCCTATAGGGTTTCTTATCTCATAAAAAGCAAAAGCCAAAGTTCTTAAAATATGCCATAATGCCTTACACACTCAACATTCACCCTCGCTCCAATATCTTGACTATTTTCCTTTTTATTCGTATTATCCAGCCGCACCTACCTCTTTGTTCTTGGAACTCACCAGGCATGCTCCCAACTGGGGCTTTTATATTTGCCATTCCCTCTGCCTGAAACACACCTCAGTCCCAATTTCCTTTAGATCTCTGTCACATATCATCTTCTCAGTGAGGTCATCCCTGAATACCCTATTAAAAACATCTGCAGCACTCCTCTCCTTTGTTTTTTGTTTTCATAAAACTTAATTGTTTTGAAGTTGTCTTGTTTCTTCCCATTAAAATGTACACTCCTTGAGAGCAGAAATTTTTGTCTGTTTTATTCTGGTATATCCCATTAGGTATAAGTAAGTGCCTGGCACACAGTGAGCACTTAATACATTTTGGCTGAAAGAATAAATATGAGAAACTAAGATTCCGAATGCAGAAATCTGCTTAAAACAATCTTTCCCAATCTCTTTTCATTTCTACCAAACTCGCTTCGTGCCCACCTCACTGAAATTGTATGTTTTGATGATGCCTTTATTTTCACAGACCTGATCTGCTTTCACTTGTCTCCTAGTCATTCTGGTCCCTTTGGGCATTCACACCAAACATGCTCTACCTTGGATTAGAATTTGTCACCTTCTACCAATTCTAATCTTTTAAAATCTACATCATAAATTCCTAATCCCAAATTTCCACATGATGTTGGAAACATAAGCAAGGTCTTCTGACTAGTAACTGAAAACTTGCCAATTTATGTAGACTTAATTTTCCTAATTTAAGGAATTACTTACCTGGTGAATTATGTTATCATTTCATTTATTTCAACTATTAGCTCATAAAAAATACTGTAAATCACAGAAGCAAATTATCTTTCAATATACTTCAGACTTTATTGCTAACATGTCAAAGAGTATTATTCACCCTTTCATTCAAAAAGTGTTAATGGGAAGCAAAGAAAGAAAACAGAAATTATATTCTGACAAGGCTTTCCTTCTCCATACCTTCCAATAGTAGCTCTGCCTTCATTTTTCACAGACTGATAAATCTTTCTCTCTTCATCTGAAAGTGTAATGTGCTGAATAAATACTTTGCGTTCAGGTAACTCCAAAACAGGTTTTCCTTTAATTTTGCTTGTCTTTGTTCTTCTAAGTGTAATATTTTTAATTAGGGACTGTAAACGCCTGGCCAGAATAAAACAAGTATTTATAAAACCTTTTAGTTCTATATAAATTGATCCAACATGAACAAAAAATAATATTTTAATTTGTTATTATTTTAGCCTTTGTCAAGAGTTTTAAAATAATCCCATTTGGGGTTTTGTCCAATCTGATAATCACAGCCATATTCTACAAATAGAAAATTATTACAACAAAGGCAGTGAAATTTCTACTCAACTCAATACTTATCACAATTTAATCGTATATTCTGTCCTTACTTTCTTAGTCTTCTCATTTTTATCCTAATCAATAACCCTTTTACTTCTCAGTTGTCCTGTCAACTACATCACCCAATAGTCAACACACAAATTCTTACTAAGCACCTATTAAATGCAAGGTAATATATTAAAAGTTTTAAGAATACAAATATGAATAAGATCCTATCTTCTGTAATATGAAAGTAAAAAGTACATAAATAAGTGATTTGTGGTAGTAAGTGCTCCCAAAATAAAAACAGAAGAGGGAGAAATGCCTTCTAGGTTCTATAATCTTTACATTTCCTTCTCAGTATCAGAAAAAAAGAGGCATATAAATTCTTTAAAAAAAGGTTTTTCCTAACACTGAAGTATAAATACAATTTTTTTGAGTCTGGGTCTTACTCTGTCACTCAGGCTGCCATGCAGTGGCATGATCGAGGCTCACTGCACCCTCAACGTCCTGGGCTCAGGTGATCCTCCCACCTCATCCTCCTCGGTAGCTGAGACTATAGGTACTCCATCATGCCTAGCTAGTTTTTTTCATTTTTATATTGCCCAGGCTGGTCTCGAAGTCCTTGCCTCAAACAATCCTCTCGCCTTGATCTCCCAAAATGCTGGGATTACAGGTGTGAGACACTGAGCCCAGCTATAAATACAATTTCTTAACTTGGCATTTAAGTAGTTGGTTCTGAGGAATCAAGTGGACAGTACTACCAATTAGGTTAGCAGTTTTTGAACCTTTTTCACTATAACCCATAGTAAAAAATACATTTTATTCTATCCAGCAAACAAATACAAATAAGAGATACAGATATTTCAAAAACAATACACACAAGGCATGGTGCACTCTGATATTTATCTCTCTCTATTTCAAATTTTCTTTTTTAATGCTGACTATCACCTTTATACTGATTTCACAACCTGCTAATGAATCCCAAATCCTCAATATAAAAACCACTGACAAAAAACTCGAACCACATCAGCTTAGCACCTTGAAAAACGGCTATCACCAAGTTGAGTTGAGTTTATTTTCTCAACTTTTATCTATCTCTACCAGAAACAGCCATATAAAACTTTTGTTGAGGCCACTGTACATCATGTCATTCAATCACCACTATATAAAGCTACATAAGGTAAGTTATGAAGATTTAATGCATATTGAATCACCAAAGGATATAAAGTTTTTCTTAGTACTGCTGTTATCTGTTAATGGTGGCTTTGGGGGTAATAGCAGCATACAAAGAATATAAGGCAGCCGGGCTCGGTGGCTCAGCCTGTAATCCCGCACCTTTGGGAGGCTGAGGTGAGTGGAATGCCTGAGCCTGCGGGTTCGAGACCCGCCTGGGCAGCGAGACCTCATCTTTCCAATAAATAAAAAAATCAGCCGGGCGTGGTAGCACGTGCCTGTAATTCCGGCTACTCGGAAGGCTGAGGCGGAAGGATCGCCGGAGCCCAGCGGGTCGAGGCTGTGGTGGCCGGGAGCGGCCACTGCACTCCAGTCTGGGCAACAGAGTGAGACTCCGACTCAAAAAAAAAAAAAAAAAAAAAAAAAAAGAATATAAGGCTCTGCCTTTCCTTTCAGCGTGGCTAAAATCAGGGAAAGAATTAGTTACTGATAATTAGAAATATTTGTCTTTCCAAACAAGAATGACTAGGTTGAAAGACAAAGGCATTGAGCTGTAAACACTTTCTGGAGAGGAAAAGCAAGAGTCAAGTTAAGCCAAGGGCGGTGGCTCCTGCATGTAATCCCAGCCCTTTGGGAGGCAGAGGCAGGAGGATCGCCTGAGGCCAAGGAGATCAAGACCAGCCTGGGCAACAAAGCAAGGTCCTGTCTCCACTAAAAAAACAGAAAAATTAGCCAGGCGTGGTAGCACATACCTATAGTCCCAGTTACTAGGGAGACTGAGGCAAGAGGATCACTTGATCCCAGGAATTAAAGGCTGCAGTGAGCCATGATCATTCCACTGCACTACAACATGCAGCCTGGGCAACAGAGTGAAATCATGTCTTAAAAAATAAAATAGTCAAGTTAAAAGAGTAATGAAAGTGACAACTGGTTCAAGCTGCTAACAAGTATCTGTAGCTAATATTAATCAGCTGTCTGAAATTACTTACCTAAGTCCTCCTTCATCTCCCATTGTGACAGGACGCTGTATTGTTCTGTGCCACCATTCTCTATCAATAAACGGTTTAAGTTTTAAAAAGGAAAGAAGAGACCACAAGTCCTTCAAAGAATTCTGGATTGGAGTACCTAAAAAATAATAGGAAACTGTTTTAACTCTTTAACAAGAGTACCCATTAAGAATATCTGGCCAAGCAGAATTTCAACCAACAGTTGAAAATGGGCACTCTGTAAAGGCATACCACTATCAAGCTGTGCCCATAATTTTTTGTTAAACATATATACATCTCAGAATACAATTCTGCTCTAATTTTTAGCTCTTACATGCCATACTAAAAAGAGAAAGGCTGTATTAAGTTCAACTTTCTCCTTGTTGAGTTCATTTGATCATTTTAAAAGTATTATTATTATTTTGTTTTATTTTTTATTTTAAAGATGTGGGGTACAATTCAGGATTAGGTAGGTAAGTGATCATCACACAGGTAAAGTCTGGGTCTCCCTTTGGTCCCCACTTTGCCTAGTTTGAGATCAAGTACCCTTACTGATTTTATATGTCCCCTGCCCCGCCCCAGCAGGGTTCCCCTACTGCCAATCCCTTTCTTTCAGTATTATGATAAATGTTCAGTGGCCGCTTATGAGTGAGACCATGTGGTATTCAGTTCTTTGTTTCTGTGATAGATCACTGAGTATTATAGACTCTAAATCCATCCAAGTTACTGTGAAATCCATAATTTTGTCCTTCTTTATGGTTGTGATCATTTGGTTTTTAAAGCAGCAGCACTAGCAAGAAGGAAAAAGCAACTAATTTAAGTTTATCTTTTCTTCCCCACCTTCCAGTAAAGGTAGCAAACAGGCTCAAAAATGGGCAACAGAAAAAATCAAGATTCTGACAGAAGGATTAGAAGGCCTCCTCAATCTCCATGGTTCAAGAAGTCTAGTGACTGTTCTATAACTTAAAATTCAAATGTTGTTATGTCATGGGCAATTATGAAAAACAAGTCAAAACATTTTATTAAATGAGTTATATGATTTTAGGACAGATTTTCTTTTTCTTTCTTTCTTTTTTTTTGAGTAGGAGTCTCACTCTCTTGCCCAGGCTGGAGTGTAGTGGCACACTCACAGCCACCACAGCCTTGACCTGCTGAACTCAGGTGATCCTTCCACCTCAGCCTTCCAAGTCGCTGGAACCACAGGCACACACCATCATGCCCAGCTAATTTTTTTGATTTATTGTAGAGACGAGGTCTCGCCAAGTTGCCCAGGCTGGTCTCAAACCCCTGGGCTCAGACAATCCTCTTGCCTCCACCTCCCACAGTACTGGAATTACAGGCGTGAGCCTCCATGCCTAGTTCCACAGATTTTCAATATCCATTCAAAGTTTACAAAGTTACCTAACTTATTTAATGACACATTTTGGAGAATTTTTTAAAAACTTTAATGCTATGATTACCTGTCAAAACCCATCTTCTTTCTGCTTCTAAATCAAGTACGGCTTTTGTCTGCTGAGCATTTGGATTTCGTATGGCATGTCCTTCATCCAGGATCACTCTTAGCCACCTTATGCTGTGTAATGGGCTATCACCTTTTGTCTGAAATAATCATTACATATGAATTTAAAAACACAAGAAAGTAAAATACTACTTAATTTGCTGAATAATAATGGCTGACATTGTTTTTTAATATCAACACTTACTATATGCTAGGCCCTGCTTTAAGTGCTATATACATTAAATTATTGAATACTCCAAAGTTTATAAAGAAAATTGAAGCACAGGGTGCTAAGCATGTTGGCCAAAGTACCACAGCCAGGAAGTGGCAGAGGTAGCACTCAAACCCAAGCAGTCTAGCTCTCTGCTCAGTCACTGTTTAATACATTGAACTATTCTGCCTCAGATTAAAACATAATGATGGCATAAAAATTGTCAGTTGAAAGAACTGCTTGGATATAACAGCACTACTTTCTTTTAAATAAAAGGTAACATTCTTATCAGAAGGTTGAAATTTTGATATTTTTCAAAAAGTTTTAACTGAACAACTGGAATTATACAGGTAGACAATAATTAGACTCCTAAACAAACTGAGAAACTCATGAATTATAGCTACCTAAAAAGTTTATTTTCAAACTGAGATAATCACATCACTGTGACAGAAAATAATTTTCCATATTAAAAAAATTCATTTACAAATTTCTTTATCTAGTTATAATCCAAATTTAAAAACATTCCTAAACTAGTATCTAAAGAAGGTGCAACCTTTTTATGCAGTGTTAAAAAAATTCCTATTTATTTTCTATACATTATTAAATATTTAAAAAGAAAAAAGGAAGAGTATAAAGTCTGAAGTTAGAAGACTTTAGAAACCTAGAGAATATTCACCCCACACACACACCTTTTATTGTATTTTAAAGATGTGGGGTATAAGTCAGGAGTAGGTACATAAGTAGTCTCCGTACAGGTGAAGTTCAGTCCTCCCGCTAACCCTCCCTTTGCCTAGTTTAGGATCAGGTATCCTTAGTGATGTTATATGCCCCCCAGAAACCTGGAGAATATTTCTTAATTCAGCCTTAAAAAACCTCTTAAGCATCAGCATACTTACTCCATAGTCGTGAGTTAAAATATTGTACGTTGTCAAAACAATATCCTGTTTTGAAAGCAAGGCTGGGTCTCTAATACGATCAGGACCATAATAAACATAAAAATTCAAGTGTACTTCTGATTTTATATGTTGTCCAAACTGGTCCTAAAAAAAAAAATTAGAAATATTTTTAAAAATAAGCACATTAGTGTCAGGCTTAATATGTATATAAAAAGTAACTGTCCTGGCAGTAATGTGACAAATTAACGCTTTGCACCTGGAAACATCTTGTGGATCACCTACCAGCAACTTGACCACACTGTTTTACAAAATAGTAAAAACAAATCACTTCATATTAAATAGTATAGTCTTGGAACCAACAATTTTACTATAATGATATTTGGTTTATAATGGAATTTTGAACATTGAGGAACTTATGAAAAAAATAAAAATTTTATATCTTATATTTTTCTAATGTGTGAAACAGTTGTTGACATGCATTGAAGGTTCATTGATACATGTGCGATAGCAATTTGTTTGATGTCTTCTACCTGGTGTTTTTCTATCTGAGCAGACAATGCAGTCCTGTTTTCTTCCTCCCACATCAGTAATATGTAATTTATTGCTAAATCTGTGTACCACTGTGAAAGCATTTCACATTCTCTTTCTACATTAACACCAACTTTTTTTTAAATGTGTATCTCAGAATATATTTCATCTCTTTATTTGCTTTTTCGTTCAATTTAAATGGAAAACTTTAAGGAAACATACATTTTTGGAATGTTTGTCCTGTGTAAGTTTGTCCTGTATAATCACCAGCCATCTCTTTATGTCCCTTAAGAGGAATGGTTTGCTAGATTTATGATGTCCTCCCCTCAGATGGGTTAGGGGTTAAACTACCAAACTTTCATGAAATCAAAGTTTCCTGCCATCTAAATTAAAATAACAATAATAATAATGATAAAAACACTACTTATTATATTGTCAGGAAAGATGACACATACCCAGCAATAATAATATATTATAAAATTTTTGCTTGGCCCTATCCATGAATAGTCATTCATATTTAGGAGAAAACAAACCACCTAACTTCTTTAAAACAGTAATTAATTTTATAAAAATGTAATATTTTTAATCAAAAGGCTCTATAATGCTCCCAAGAAGTTAAAAGAACTTAATAATACCAGGATTGAGTAGTAAAATAACAGCAATCAACTTTTTCAAGGATGTAGGTGAGATTCAAGCATTGCACCCATTTTCATTAATTTATTACTGCCCTGCTATTTGCCAGGTATCAATCACGAGAGTGGTGCAGCTAAAAGGGAAAAACAAAAAATCATCCCTGACCTTCCTGAGGACATATTTTTAAAATTTATTTTTTTTTAAATCATGAAAACAATAGACCTGGGAGATTTTGAGCAGAGAAAATACCATGGTTAGAATGGAGACAAAACACCAGGGAGACACAGCTGGGCAGCTATTAGAAGAGATATGATGAAGCCTTAGACCAGAATGGCAGAAGTAAAAACAGAATGGAAGGATCAGGTGTGAAAGACAGATATTAAGGAGGAGGACTAATAGGACCTGGGGACTAATTAAAAATAAGGGCTGTAAGGAAAAGGGAAAAGACAAAGATGCCCTGATACTTCAAATGACTGCCTAGAATTATGCAACAAAGGTACATGGAAGTTTTTAAAAAGCGGAAAGCAGGCATAAAGGTGAGAAAGAGAAAATGAGTATTTTAGACATTTTTGGTCACTACAGAACACCTGACTGAAGACGTATACTAGGAAAATGTAGACAATTACCTATCCATGCAAATGAGGTGCAGATATAAATTTTAATGCTAACAGCAGACAGTACGTAAAGCCATAGGAATAAACAAGATTTCCTAAGGAGAACAAACACAATGAGGAAAGGCCAGGGACAGAGCCTACAGAGTATCAATATCCAAAGAGAAGGCTTATGCTTTTATTTGGAGAAACACCATGATGTCTGGGATATAATTAAAAATATTCCAGCAAAAAAAAAAGGGCATGTGGCACACTTCTAGCAATTCTTGAATCTTGATGAATAAATGGAAAAGAGCAATAAATTCATTACACACTCAGGGCAGAGGAAAAGAAAAGGGGAGCTCACTGGACATGAAACAATAAAGTCTGAAGGGCTTTGCAAAAGGAGTTTCCATAGTGAATAGGAGCAAAACCCAGACTATTTTGGACTGAAGAGAAAATTAAACATGAAATAGTAAAAGCAAAAATGTAGAGAAGAGAGGATTACATTTAAAATAGCAAAGGTAAAAACGCAAATAATTTTTTCAAGAAATTTGGCAGAAAAGATTAGAATCCAGCATGAGAAAGCATCCAACATGAGAAAACTGAATCAACAGTTGGCCCTGAAATGGAACAGAGCATGTCCATGAAAGGATTAAACTTAGAATACAAGAAAATAAACTTTTCTGGAGAAAGAGAACTATAGTTACTGCATTTCCACACAATGTGTTAGGCCATAATGTGTATGTGTGTGTATGAGTGTGTGTATACATATATCTCCTGACAACAGAAAATGGAATAGGTGCTATTTCATGAGAGGTTAAATGACTTGTCTAAATATCCAAAACAAGTATGTGGTGAAATGTGATTGGTACGCAGGCCTCACTCCTTTAACTGAATTCCTTTCCTTATTCAAAGACAAAAAAGAGGAGTTAGTTCCAGTCTGCTCTTTAGACTACTGGGCCATTTACTTAGAGGCTAGAAAGAAAATAGCTTGTTGAGAGATTATAGAATTCTAATTCTTGACCATGAACCCCAATATGCCAAACCATCCCTCCTTTTAAAATCAGTTTATGCATGACCTCATGACAGAGCTAGAAGGAAGACACTGAATGACCAAATAAGGAAAAAAGAACAGATAAAGCAAAAGTGGGAAAAAATGGAATCCAACGTACAGACTAAGATATTGGTCTTAAAGAATAGGACCTCTTCCTCCACTGAGATAAGAAGAATGGGCAGGAGAGATACAGATAACCTCAGCAATGGCAAAAATGGAAGTTCAAATCCAGCGGCCCTTATGTTCACAGTGCTTCCAAGAGAGTCACTATTTCATTGTAATGAGAAGCTTGAAGCTTAAACTAGAAAAAAAAAAACCAACCAGAACTAGGCTGCTCTTTATATAACACATAAAGAGGTTCCATTCCAATGTTAATGTTATAGAACAAAAAAGCAATCTGGGGGGAAAAAAAACCAAAATCTTCTGGTGTGTAGTCTTTTTAAAACCATAAGCTCTAAAGTCAAAATGTAGAAACTGTATCCTAGATCCATCATTTATTAGCTAGATGACCTTAAGTATCAATTTGGTCACCTGGAAAATGAGAGTAATAGTTGTGAGGAAAGTCTTTTTAAAAAGAGATTAAAGACAAGTACAAAGAAATTCACTATGTGTTATCATTGTAATAAAAGTAAGTTATTGCTAGTGAATTTCTTAGAAAAGGGAATGGCTCAGCCTGTAATCCCAGCACTTTGGGAGACCCAGGCGAATGGACTGCCTGAGCCTGCGGGTTCGAGACCAGCCCTGGCAACTTAGCAAGACCTTGTCCTTACAATAAAATAAAATAAAATAAATTAGTTGGGTATGGTAGCGCACGCCTGTAGTTCTGGCTACTTGGAAGGCTGAGGCGGAAAGATCACTGGAACCCAGGTCGACACTGGTGTGGCCGTGAGCATGCCACAGCACTCCAGTCTGGGCGATGGAATGAGACTCCAACTCAAAAAAAAAAAAAAAAAAGAAAAGGGAGTTCAGTCAGTAAATATGTAGGCTTAACCAGTATATGCCTTTCCCATTTGGGGGGCAAAAGCGGCAGAGACAGAAATATAAATTAAATCTTACATTAGCAATTGATGGTGTTTCTTTACTTCTTTACTATAAATCTTCAAAAAATATTATTTCAGGCCAGGTGCAGTGGCTCACACTTATAATCCCAGCACTTTGGGAGGCTGAGATGAGAGGACTGCCTGAGCCCACAGGTTTGGGCAACTTGGCAAGACCTCATCTTTACAATAAATCAAAAAATTAGCTGGGTGTGTTGGCATATGCCTATTATTCCAGCTACTTGGAAGGCTGAGGCAGAAGGATCACCTGAGCCCTGCAGGTCGAGGCTGTAGTAGCCGTGAGTATGCCACTGCATTCCAGCCTGGGCTCAACAGAGTGAGACTCCAACTCAAAAAAAAAAAAAAAAAATTACTTCAATTCAGCAAATACAATCCCAATTCACCTAACAATTATCTTGAACCTAGATACAAAATGATGACCAAGCATATTTCTTTAACATACTTATTTAACAGAATACTTTTAAATGATTGATTTAAAAGAATGATTCTTTAACAGAATACTTGTTCATTTTTGTAGGGCAAATATAAATTATATTACATTTTAAATGGCTTTAAAAACTTACAATCCAGTTGCTCAGTACAGAAAGTGGACAGATGATGAGTGTTGTTCTTGGTCTCTCCTCAACATCAGTTTTCTTTGAACCCTCTACCGCAGATGCTCCTAAAAAAAAAAAAACCCACATCATTGACACAGCCTTTAGCTGTTTTTGCCTGAAATACACACGTCAATAAGGAAATGACAATAATATGTCCATGAAAACAGAAATTAAGAAAATTTAAAGTGAAGGAGATGGATTTCTTATTCCAATTATGATAAAGCAACAGGAATTGGATCTTACCTTGTGCTAAAAAAACTAAAAACCCAGATAGTGATCATTTGTGGGAAAAGACAGAGGATGGTGACAAGGAGGGGGCACAAGAAAAAAGCCTGTAAACAGCTTCTAATATTCACATCATTCATTAAGATGAACATCTATTTTATGCAGTTTTCTGAATTTGTATTAGAATTCATGTGGTAGCCATTCCAAGATGAACCCAATGCTCTCCACTTCCTGATATTCACAACCTTGTGTAATACCTTCCCACACTCCACCAGGATTGGTCTGTGGCAGAAAAAATGGTATATCACTTCTGAGATTAGGTTACAAAAGAAGTTTCCATATTGGGTGTGTGCATGCCCACCTCCTCTCTGATCACGTGGCTCTGGGAAGAGCCAGCTGCCATGTTCTGAGTATTCTCAGACCGCTATGGATGGATACACATGGTAAAGACCTGAGGACTACACTTAACAGCGAGCAAGGAATGGGATCTGTTGACAGGTATGTGAGTGGGCTTGGAAATGGTTCCTAAGTCGAAGGTTCAAATGACTATAGCTCAGCACAGTTTGACTGCAGTCTCATCAGAGACCACTAGCCATAACCATCCAAGCCACTCTCAGCTTCTTAACCTTGACAGAATGGGTGAGATAATGAATGAATAATTTTAAATGGCTAAGTTTCAGAATAATTTGTTACACAGTAATGTAATAGATAACTAATATATTTACAACAAAAATGTTTGATATTTCCATGAGGAACATGTTTTAAAATAATAAAATTTTCTTAATTCTGGAAATAAAATCTAGCACTAATATTCCTTGCCAATGGATTATCTTCCCCAGTAAATTTAAAAGTTAAAGTGCAAATTCCTGGGTTTTAAAAAAATCCTGTTTTCAAATTAATTTCTTTCTTTCTCTTTTTGAGTTGGAGTCTCACTCTGTCACCCAGGCTGGAGTGCTGTAGCACACTCACAGCCAACCCAGCATCAACCTGCTAGGCTCCAGCGATCCTTCCACCTCAGCCTTCCAAGTAGCCAGACTATAGGCACGCTACCACACCCAGCTAATTTTTGATTTATTGTAAAGACAAGGTCTCGCCAAGCTGCCCAGGCTGGTCTCAAACCATGGGCTCAGACAATCTACTTGCCTTGGCCTCCCAGAGTGCTGGGATTACAGGCAGAGCCACCAAACCTGGCCTTCATACTAATTTCAAAATTAAAACTCAAGGTGACCAAAGGTAAAATTGGTCTTTACTTATAAATAAAATTGAATGGAAGGTTTCGTAACTATTTTAGTTGATATAAGAAGAAAATAAGCCAGGCACAGTGGCTCACACCTGTAATCCCAGCACTCTGGGAGGCTGAGGCGAAAGGATTATCTGAGCCCAGGGATTCGAGACCAGTCTGGGCAACTTGGTGAGACCTTGTCTCTACAATAAATCAAAATATTAGCCAGGCATGGTGGCATGTGCCTGTGGTTATAGCTATGTGGAAGGCTGAGGCAAAAGAATCACCTGAACCCAGCAGGTCTAAGGCTGAGGTGGCCATGAGCATGCCACTGCACTCCAGCCTGGGCGACAGACGGAGACTCCAACTCAAAAAAAAAAAAGAAGAAAATAAATTCAGGTCAAAATGCCACTATGTTTGGGGTGATACAAAAGGCTTCATAAGACACCTTCGTCTTAACAAGAATAGATATTTGGTTTTCTTGAAAAAATATGAAATTAATAAACTATGTTCATTAAGCAAGTTACAAATTCCATGCCAATCTTTACCAAAAAGAGAATCACTGCACAAATCAGAATACATAACACTTGCAAAATTGTTGACAAATCTGTGCCAAGAAATCAGTTATCTAATATTGCTATTAAATTATATGGAGACCCATATCCACTGAAGCTGTTCCCAATGAAATGATAAAAATTATGAACAGATATTACTACTTTCCAACATTTCTGACAGAGGTGACCCCAAAAGTCTCAGAATAAACTCCTTCCTTTAAAACAGATGTTTCATCTGTAATCTCAACATGTTGGGAAGCCAAAGTGAGAGGGCTGCTTGAGCCCAGGAGTTCGAGACCAGTCTGGATGACATAGCAAGACCTCATCTCTACAAAAAAAAATTTTTAAGCAGGGCATGGTGGCGCGCATATGCAGTCCCAGCTCCTCGGAAGGCTGAGGCAGAAGGATCATCTGAGCCCAGAAGGTTGAGGCTGCAGTGAGCCATGGTCTCAAAATACACACACACACACACACACAAAAATTCTATTAGAATAGCTGGTTGGTGTGCTGAAATCTCAAACCAACTATAAATAAAGGCTACAGCAGAGATGCATGTTTCCCATATTTTAACAAGAATGCAAATACTGCACTAAATATTACTAATACCACGTTCTACTCAAGTCTCTCCAAGACTAATGAAAAGGAAAATATAGTATATTTACATTCTTGGTTTGTGATTACCTGACAGAGAGCTCTCATTGTGATTTTTAGAAAATCCTAAAGATATGGTACATGCCTATGTATTCAACAATTTATTGAGCTCTTATTATATACTAAATACTATTGTGGGGGCTGGGATACAGCAGTGAATAAAACAAAAATGCCTATATTTATGTAGTTTACACTCTAATGAGGAAGGCAGGCCATACATATCTACATAGATAGTAATGGCAGGTATAGTGGTAAGTACTAAGAAAAAATAATTCTGTGATATGGGTATAGAAATTGAAAGGTAGGGGAATAGATAAGAAAGGAAGGGGTAAGGAGAGTGTTGCTCCCTAAGGTGACAATTGATCAGAAATCTAAATAAAGTGAAGGAGCAAGGAAAGCATATATTCAGAATAAGTGGCCTGGAAACAGCAGTTCTTCAACAAACAGTTGCTAAAAGCTTGGAAATTCTATTTTTAATTGTCTTCATCATATAAACATAATAGTTTCATTCTAGGCCGGGTGTGGTGTCTCACACCTGTAATCTCAGCACTTTGGGAAGCAGAGGCGAGAGGATTGCCTGAGCTCAGGGGTTCAAGACCAGCCTGGGCAACTTGGCAAGACTTCATCTCTACAATAAATCAAAAAGTTAGCTGGGGGTGGTAGTGTGTGCCTGTGATTCCAGCTATGTGGGAGGCTGAAGCAAAAGGATCACCTGAGCCCAGGAGGTCGAGGTAGTGGTGGCTGTGAGCATGCCACTGCATTCCAGCCTTGGTGACAGAGACTCCTACTCAAAAAAAATAAGCTTAATTATAAATATCCTCATCCTGTACTATCTTTCAGTTTGTTAAACCAGAATGGCAACAAATTTCTAACAAAATGTTAAATTGTGCTGGGCGCAGTAGCTCAAGCACGTAATCCCAGCACTTTGGGGAGGTCGAGACAAGAGGATTGCCTAAATTCAAGGGTTCAAGACCAGCCTGGGCAACTTGGCAAGACTTTGTACCTACAATAAATAAAAAAATAAGCCATGCATGGTGGCACATGCCTGTAGTTCCAGCTACTTGGAAGGCTGAAACAGAAGAATCACCTAAGCCCAGCAGGTCAAGGCTACAGTGGCCATGAACATGCCACTGCATTCCAGCCTGGGCAACAGAGTGAAACTCCAACTCAGAAAAAAAGAAAGTTAAATTGTTGCTTAACATAAAGGTTAATTTTAGCAATGGAGACATATAATGTCATCAACATGAACTGCGACATTATGCTTATGCTATTTTTCTCTCAATCTGATAGTTTATTCATTCAGCAGACAGCTAATTTCCTTCAATACAGCACACCACACTAACTGGGAATAGTCAAAAATTCCAGCACAGTTTAAGACCCTTCAAGGTCTATAAATTGAGGAGGCTTCTCTTCCTGAGCAGTGACTATAGCTTAACTGGCTAATCTTTTAAATTCAGAGCTCTTTTTTATTTGAGTTGCACAAGAAATTCTGTAAAATACAAACATTTCTCTCTTTCCGGGAGTTCAACAGAGAGTAAATGTAACTTGAAGTCATGTTTACTCACTCATAATATCTGATCTTTTTTTCTCTATAGCCTGAAATGGTAATAGCTAATGCTACTTTCCTCAGCAGTCCAAAGCAGAAGTGATAAAAAGGAAAGTGTTACTAAAATTATAAGGAAAAATCAAAAGAACAGTGGACCACAACTTTTTTGGAAACACATCTATTATTTATAGTATCACACAAACTTAACTTATTAATATGTCAAACAAACAAAAAAACTGGAGAATACTTACAATGAACATTCATGTACTAGTCACCCATATAAATGTTTTCTTATGTTTGCTTCAGATTTATTTTCTTTATGAAAGAGAACATTTTGGCAAACTGAAGCTGTGTATCCTTACTCCGCATGTTTTTATAAATTTACTGTCTACTGTGCCCACACACAACATATACTTTTAAGTGACTTTAAACTCTACATAATAAAACATCATACTGACTGTATGTATCATTCTACAACTTGCTTTTTTTCCTCAGTGCTATATACAGTAGTTCCCCCTTATCCACTAGAGATATGTTCCAAGATCCCCAGGGAATGCCTGAAATCATGAAGAGTACTGAACCCTATATATGTTCTTTCTATTCATACCTTAATTTATAAATTAGGCAAACAGATTAGCAACAATAATTAATAATAAAACAGAACAATTATAATAGTGTATAATATACAGTTGACCCTTAAATAACAGGAGTTTGAACTGCGTGATTCACTTTTATGTGAATTTTTGTCATCTGAACATAGATTAAAAATACAGTATTCATGGGATGTAAAACCTACATATAAAAAAGGCCCTATTCCACAGGGCCAACTGTGGGACTTGAGCATGCATAGGTTTTGGTATACGCAGTGGGTCCTGGCACCAATCTCCCATATATACCAAGGAATGACTGTACTCTAATAAAAAGTTATGTGACTGTGTGTAATGTTATGTAAAAGTCATCTGCATCCCTCTCAAAATATTTTATTGTATATATTATTTTAGACTGAAACCACAGAAAGTGAAACAACAGATAAACTTGATCTTTATTAATATTTGTAGTTCTAGTGTATTTACTTTAATCAATGGATGGCATTAAACTGCATAAGTAGACTACAATTTATTTTCCATTCCATTGTTAAACAGTATTCATATTATATACAGTATTTCATTAAAATAATGCTACAATGAAAACCATTTTTTCATGTCTCCTTATATATATCTATAGGGTTCTAGGTAGTTTATCTTCAGCTTAGTTATATTTTTGTCTAATTGTTCTCTTTGGTAACTGACACCCCCAGCCACAGTATATGGGAGTTCCTGTTGCTACACAACCACGCCTATACTTGGCATTGTAAGATTCTTAAGTATTTGAAAATATGATAGGTTAGATGGTATCTCACTATTCCTTTAATGTGCATTTCCTTAATAATTAATGAGCCTGCATATCTTTTCCTATGTTTACTGCTTGTCTGGATTTTCTTTCTATGGACTGCATATTTATGTCCTTTGATTATTCTCTTATTGGGCAGTCTTTTTCTAATTGATTTGTAAGTTCTTACCTAGTCTAGATTCCAATCCCCTCTCAGTTATATTTATCACATATATCTTCTTCAGCCTTACCATTTTTTATGTTGTTTATGTTACATTTAGATGCACAGAAATGTAAAAACTCAAATTTTTTTTTAACCAAGGTCTCAATCTGTCGCCAAGGCCAGAGAGCAGTGGCATGGTCACCACTTACCACAGCCTCGACCTTCCGGGCTCAGGCAACCTTTCTGCCTCAGCCTCCTGAATAGCCAGGACTACAGACATTCACTACCATACCCGGCTAATTTTTTTTTTTTTTTTTTGTAGAGATGAGGTCTCACTTTGTTACCCAGGCTGGTCTTGAACTCCTGGGCTCAGGCAGTCCTCTCTCACCTTGGTTTCCCAAAGTGCAAGGATTACAGATTTAAGATAACCGCACACAGTCTCATTTAGTAGAATTTAATCAATCTTTTCCTTATGACTTTTTGTGTCTTACTAAAAAGATCACTGCCTACTACAAGGCCAAGCAGAATTATGGCTTCTGTCTTGACTCACAGATTTTTGTTTCCATGCCATCTCTCTTTCAGAGATATGTTAAGTTTGGTTACAACCAAAATAAGCTGGGCTTGGTGGCTCAGCCTGTAATTCTGTGCTTTGGGAGGCTGAGGTGAGTGGATTGTCTGAGCCCGTAGGTTCGAGACCTGCCTGGACAACTTGGTGAGACCTCATCTCTACAATAAGTCAAAAAATTAGCCGGGCATAGTAGTGCGTGCCTGTAGTTCCAGTTACTTGCAAGGCTGAGGAGGAAGGATTGCCAGAGCCCAGCAGGGCGAGGTTGCGGTGGCCGGGAGTGTGCCACTGCACTCCGGTCTGGGCGACAAAGTGAGACTCCAACTCAAAAAAAAAAAAAAATTAAACCAAAATAATACATAGCTACCACTGTTTAATTTTCTCTTTTATCACTGCTATACATCTGCAATAGAAGGGGCCTCTAGTGTAATTTAGGTATCTCAATGAAAAGTTTCACATTTCATTACAATTATTTTATTCTCTTTGTTGTAGTGGGAGACAGTCTTGCTCTGTTGCCAAGGCTTAAGTGCAATGGCACAACGATAGCTCACTGCAGCCTTGAACTCCTAGCTCAAGCAGTCCTCTAACCTCAGCCTCCCAAGTAGCTGAGACTACAGTGCATGTCACCTAACCCCGCTAAGTTACTTTTTTCTATGGAAACAGTATCTTGCTATGTTGCCCAAGCTGCTCTCAAACTCCTGGCCTCAAGCAATCCTCCAGCCTTGGCATCCCAAAGTACTGAAACAACAGGCATGAGCCATCATGCCCAGCCATTGCATTTCTTTAAATTTCCAAAATTACGGTAAAAAGTAATTCATCTTAAATGACTATATTTTCTATTACTAATTATCTGATGCTTAGACCAAAAGTTGGCTTTCTCAAGATTCTATGTTAGTTCAAATATCACCTTAAATAGGACCCTTCAAGACACTCTTTAAATTATCCAGTCGAGTGCGGTGTTTCAGACCTGTAATTCCAGCACTTTGGGAGGCCGAGGCGAGAGGACTGCCTGAACCCGCAGGTTCAAGATTAGCCTGGGCAACATGGTGAGACCTCATATCTACAATAAATCAAAAAAATTAGCCAAGCACGGTAGCGCATGCCCGTGGTTCCAACTACTTGGAAGGC
>NW_007259657.1:1496518-1499804 GCF_000164805.1 Carlito syrichta | reverse complement strand
ATTATATATATATATATATATATATATATATATATATATATATATATATATATCCTCCTTTATTTTCCTCATATCACTACTATTTAAAGTGATGTGTTTACTTGTTTATTGTGTATTTCCTCCATCTTCATATAAGCTTCATGAAGACAGACTTTGTCTGCCGTACCCTCAACATGTAAAATAAAGGAGACCAAGGTACAAACATGTAACTTGTCCCACAGCTCCTTAACTTTAGTTCACTCTTTCCATCTCAAATATTTAGATTCTTAGCATGTTATTTTCCCATGAACTACAAAATACAAAATTATAATAAAGACTACTCCTCGTTAGTACAGTGGTGAGTAAAAAAAAAACAGAAAAATGATAAAGATCACTAGCATTATTAAATAAAAAGAAAATTCTAATCATTCAAAAAATTAAATCTTTAAGTTAATCCAAATTAACAGTCATAAATTGCTTTGTGACCTCACTAGAAAAAAATATCTCTTATTTTCAGAGAAATAAGGTTCCTCTCAACCACATGCTGACCAAACTAAAACAAATACAATAGGAAAAGGCACCAGAAGGAAAACACATCATGTGATGTAGCTTTGTTTTTTTTAAATGAGATTATGTACTTTTTTCTTTTCTCTAGTTTATTAACTTATTTTAATATGGTTTTACAACTCTTGTAATTTGTATTATTTTTCATTGAAAAACAGAAACAAGCTGGGTACAGTAGTGCACACCTGAAATCCAAGCCACTTTGGGAGGTGGAGCAAGAAGATTGCCTGAGTCCAGGGGTTCGAGACCAGCCTGGGTAACTTGGCGAGACCTCATGAAAAATATCAGCCAGGTGAGGTGGCACATGCCTGTGGTTCCAGCTACTTGGAAGGCTGAGGCAGAAGGATCACCTGAGTCCAGCAAGTCGAGGCTGCAGTGGTCATGAGCATGCCACTGCACCCCAGCCTGGGCGAGAGTTGAGATTGCAACTTTAAAAAAAAAAAAAAAAAAAAGGAAGAAAAGCAGAAACAAAACGTAAGCTACGAAATCAGTGCATTTACTGACCCTTTTTCAACATCTTCTTTTTTGTAGCAGGGGTAGATGAAGTAAGTGCACATGCAAATGCTGCATCCTCTTTAACCTTAGAAGACCCTGCTGAAGAAAAACCAAGTAATAATTAAAACATTTTAAAATTAACTGCCATGTTTAGGTACAAGTATTTTTCTAAGTATATGAAATGGAATATCACTTTCATACTATCTTAAGAGTTTATACTAATAAATAAAAATATTTGGTAGCCAAAACGGCCACCTCTGACACTAAGTGTATCTTTCCAGCAGAGAGAAGTGATGCTGTGATTCACGGTAAGACTTGAAGAGAAGCGAAAGCAGAAGCAGCCATATGGAAAGTGACTCAGATCTCAAGTGGAAGGAGAATTTTTTCAAGGAAACATGTTTGATTCCTAATGATGAAGCTGCCAAAGTTTCAGATCAGTCAAGTGGCGACCAGTTATTTTCCAAATGCAATACGATTGTTCAACTTATTAGGAATATGACCTGAATTAGGGAAAAACAAAGCATCTTTTAAAGAAAAAAAATACTATTTTATGTCTGTATAATAATGTAAACTATAACACTATTGTCAAGAAGGTATTCCCAAGCTAATTTTATAATTACTATTCATATATACATATATACATATATAAGGTTGCTATTGTTGTTTCTTTTCAAAAAAAAAAATTCTTTGTAGAGACGAGGTCTCACTATGTTGCCCAACCTGGTCTCAAAATCCTGGGCTCAAACAATCCTCCCACCTCTGCCTTCCAAAGTGCTGGGATTACAGGCAGGAGCCATTGTGCCTCATCACCATAAAAGGTTTTAGTAAATGAAGCCTTTTTATAAGTAATACAAATTATTTTCCTTTAAGGTTGGTTTAAATATTATTATCTCTTAGAGTTTAATTTGAAACTATTCATTCCATTATCTTCATTTAATTAAATACCTAAGGTAAGCTCCATGAAGAGTTCAAACATAAACATCAGCCAAGTTTAAGACCTACTACTAAAAGATTCTAAGCTAGAAAGATACAAATCAATGGGGTTTTACTTGAATAATTTTTAAGTGTAGATTATGAGCATGTAGTATACATATACCTTTTATCCTGCTTTTAGTCTCTGGCTGTACATTTTTCAGTTTGCCTAAAAACAACAACAAAATAAATGTAAAAATAGGCACAATAAAAGGTTAGAATATAGGACACATTATCAAATCAAATCTATTATATATTACCTTTCATTTTCTGTGGCAATGCACTTGCTTCAATTTCCTCTGAATCACTACTTTCAATGTATTGCATAGCAGTTTTTCTTCTAAAATTAAGTATACACAAAGAAAATTTTTTACCAATGCAAAATAAAATGGGATATAAAAACATGTTTAATAAATGCAATACAAAACCTTTGTCTTACCTGTTTATTTTTCAAAAACTTCTCAAAAGATTGTATTTGACAAATATAAGTCAAATCTGTCAAAAACAGTATGCTTTCCTAGTCAGATAGATGTATTTACTATATAAAATGTGGCGAAGTCTATTATAATTATTAAATTAGAAAAATTGAGTCATTATAAAAAAGTAATAATTTCCATACTAAATTGAATATTTGATATTTCAATTACAATATTCATATAGGCTGGGCGCAGTGGCTCATGCCTATAATCCTAGCACTTTAGGAAGCTGAGGTAAGAGGACTGCCTAAGCCTGTGGGTTCGAGACCAGCTTGGGTAAACTGGTGAGATCTCATCTTTAAAATAAATCAAAAAATTAGCCGGGTGCAGTGGTGTGTGTCTATAGTTCCGCTATTTGGAAGGCTGAAGCAAAAGGATCACTTGAGCCCAGGAGGTCGAGGCTGTGGTGGCCATGAGCATGCCACTGCACTCCAGCCTGGACAACAGAGTGAGACTTCAATTCAAAAAAAACAAACAAACAAATTATATAAAACTAAAACAAAGAAGAAGTAGCTCTTGGCCAGGCACAGTGGCTCACGCCTGCAATCACAGCACTTTGGGAGGAAGAGGCAAGAGGATTGCCTGAGTCTAGGGGTTTGAAACCAGTCTGGACAACTTGGTAAGACCTCATCTCTACAATAAATCAAAAATTAGCCAGGCATGGTGGCATACACCTGTGGTTCCAGCTACTTGGAAGGCTGAGGAGGAAGGATCGCCTGAGTCCAGCAGGTCGAGCCTGTGGTGGCCGTGAGCATGCCACTGCACTCCAGCCTGGGCGACAGAGTGAGACTCCAACTCAA
>NW_007259657.1:1464971-1496188 GCF_000164805.1 Carlito syrichta | reverse complement strand
CAGGCAATCTACTCACCTCAGCCTCCCAAAGTGCGGGATTACAGGCTGAGCCACTGAGCCTGGCTAGAAAATACTTCTAATAGAATGAAATAAACAGCCAAAAGTCAAAAATATAATTCTTTTACAATAGAAAATTTCATAAATTTTGTGTATAAACAGTACAGCACAGCAGTTTAGTGGCTAAGAATAATAAACTCTGGAGTCAGACTGCCTAGACACAAATCCCTATCCCACCAGTAATTTGCCATGTAACTTTCAGCAAGTCACCTTATACTCTTCAATGCCCCTGTTTCCTCATTAGGAAAATGGGAAGAAAAATATAATCTACCTCTTAGAATAAAATGTTACTACATTCAATGGCCCCTAAAATACAGGTGCTGTTTAGCTATAACATATGTGTTAGTTGTTTTTAATTAGTTTTTTCCATGTCCTCATCATTATTTCCATGTCCTTTAACCTGACCCAGTGCAAATGACAGTGTTCCATTACCCAGGTTTGAAGTTGTAAGATTTGAAATTTAGATAAGAGAGAAACTGATGAGTGCTGGTATAGATTGGTATTAATGATAGAACAAATAACAAAGTCACAATTTAATGATCTTTGTTGGTGAGATAGCTAGCAGAGACTCAATCATGAGACTACTTCTGTAGATATTGACAGTAGACAATATATTATACAGGCATGTCCAAACTGCAGCTCACAGGCCACGGGCAGCCCAGGACAGCTAGTAATGCAGTCCTACAATATCTTTCAGCATCATGTGCTTTTTAGCATTTATTTTCTTTGTAACCCCATGCATAGTTCCATTTTTGAAGTTCACAATCACACCTTATTCATGACATCACTTTCTGGTAGCACATACATTTGTGAGCAGCTGCTTTCAGTTATGAAGATTCCAACAAGCATTTCTGATGATCACCTTGACAACTTATTAAGAATGGTGACTACTTCAATTGAACCATACATTGAAAGATTACTTTTACAAAATTGAGGTCAAATTTCCCATTAGTTTTATACTGTTCTCATTTGCTGAAACTTTATAATAAAAAATAAGAAAAAAAGAAGTCTTATTACATATAACCACTAACTCTATTTATGTAATTTATGTGTGGCCCAAAACAATTCCTCTTTACTTGATGCGACCCAGGGAAGCCAAAAAGTTACTCGATATGGCCCAGGTAAACCTATATAATACAGGACACCCCTATACTCCAAAGAAAACCCAGTGAAGGCTGAGGCAGAAGAATCACCTACACCCAGCAGATCCATGCTGCGGAAGCCATGATGTGCTGCTATACTCCAGCTTGGGCAACAAGAGAGAGACTCCAACTCAAAAAAAGAAATACACACAACAAAAAAGTCCAGTACTTAGATCTACTTCAGAGGGTAAATGAAGTTTATAAAGTTAACAGATTCAAGATAAGATCAGAGGGCAATTATGCCTTTTAATCAACTTCTGCCTCTAATCTATATTGATACAATATTCTCCATAAATTTTACCATGTCTTATTTCCACTAATGGTGAAGTAAGAATTAAAATGATCAAAGAATGCTTTTGTCCCAGCCTGGGCAACTTGGCGAGACCTCATCTCTACAATAAATCAAAAAATTAGCTGGGCATGGTGCTGCACGCCAGTAGTTCCAGCTACTTGGAAGACCGAGGCGGAAGGATGGCCTGAGCCCAGCAGGTAGAGGCTGCGATGGCCGTGAGCTTGCCACTACACTCCAGTCTGGGTGACAGAGTAAGACTCTGACTCAAAAAAAAAAAAAGAATGCTATCTAATAAAATATTTTTCAGTTTTTATCTCCCTAAATCCATAAAAAAAAAACTTCTAAACAAAACTCCCCAGAGCTACATTTCAGTTTCTAGGTAAAATGGGGAAAAAAATGGTAGAAAGATGAGTTATTATTAAATATTACTAGTCCACTTCTTTTATAGATGAGTATCATTTTTCTTTCTTTACCTGTAAAATGAGAATACCCTATCTACCTAAATCATGGCGATTTTGGCAATTTCGAATAAAAGAATATATTTGAAAAAACTATGTAATTGAGATATAATGGTCATCTCTCTCTCTTATAAGAAAACAAAGAATTTAAATACTTTCATATAAAACATAAATCATAACAGAGTTTACCTTTTGGGGCGGGAGCTAGACAATTCTGACATGGGGCACTTATTCTTCTCCTTGACATCTGAAATACTCGGTTCTTCACTATATCTAGATCCTCCTATTCCAAATAAAAACACAAATATAGAGTATTAGTAAATTGTCTCAGACCCGCAAGGTTTTTATCCCTCTTAAAACCTTGGTTTTCAGGCCCAGTGCAGTGGCCCACACCCATAATCCCAGCACTTTGGGAAGCTGAGGTGAGAGGACTGCCTGAGCCCACAGGTTCGAGACCAGCTCGGACAACTTGGCGAGACCTTATCTCTACATCCCATTTCCTGCCACAATCTAGAAATTCTTTTACTGAAGCAAAATCTCACAGATTTCTTTCTTAAAACCAAAAAAATACCCATCTTTAACTCAGCCACCTTTCTATTTCTCTCTCCTATACTAAACTTAAATAATAGCATACAGCTATTTCCAATTTTTTACCTACTACACCTAAGGTATTTCAAGTTTTACTCTGCTCTAATGTATCTTCAGAAATTAATTTTGTGAAGGACATTTAACTGCTCAAAATTCACAGATATCTTTTCATTTATCCTCTGGCTTCAGAATTTGCCTCTAACTTATCTTTCTAGCTTTATCTGCTGTTATCCATGCACGTTACATTACAAATACCATCAAACACACTGAGATTCCAAAATAAAACATGTTCTTTAACTGCCCTTTCATGGGCCTTTTTTTTTTTCCAACTAAAAATGTCTTCCCCAGTTTCTCTAACTGGTATACTACCCAATTCAATCACCTCCTTGATGAAATCTTTCCTACCAGTCCTCAAAAGGTTCTTATAAAAAAGAGAGCCCAGTTGGGTGTGGTGGCTCAAGCTTATAATCCCAGCACTTTGGGGGGCCAAGGTGAGAGGAATGCCTGGACAACATGGTGAGACTTCGTCTCTAAAATATATAAATAAAAAACAAGCTGGGCGTGGTAGTGGGCGCCTGTAGTTCTGGCTGCTTGGAAGGCTGAGGCGGAAGGATTGCCTGAGCCCAGCGGGTCAATGCTGGGGTGGCTGTGAGCGTGCCACTACACTCCAGCCTGGATGACGAAGTGAAACTCCAACTCAAAAAAAAAAAAAGACCCTAAATTTTTGTATAGTACAAAGCCAAAACTAGAATTACATTATTAGGTTGAAAAACTATAAATCAAATACTGGGTCACATTCACAATTAAAGTTTACCTTTGCTTAGTCCATCTGCCTTTTCATTGGTTGCCTTGTTTCTTCCAAGTTTCATAGATTCATCATTAACATTACAATCCTGAGTGAAAATGCATACTTCTTAAATGATATAACCATCAATTTAAAATAAATTTAAAATGCATCCTATTTTATATTGCTTTACTTGGCATAATAAAGTCTACTTAAGTAGCTACCCCATTCTGGAACAATTAAGAAAGACAAATAATTGAAAAAGAAAATACACAAACTTATTTAAAATTTTGTAATGGGTGTCTTAAAAAAAAGAAAACTAGTTGGTCTTCACCTTTCCAAAAGGAGTACAAACAGCAAAAGTTAATTATAAATAACATATTAGTTACTGTGAGAAAAATTCATAAACTGGGATTTAGTTTAGAATTAAGAATTTTAGACTTCAAACTTCTCAAACCAATGTTTCATACTCAGTAAAAAAAAAATAGATCATTAATGACAGCTGCCACTGACATCATCTTTTGCTCTGGAAATCTCCTGGCAGGTAGATACAATTGTATAGGTCCCAGAGTTCCCTTCTCTCTTATCCCATAGGGAATTTTTCTGCCAGCCCTTTTCCTGTTACTCTTCAAGTATACCTCTTTGTTTCAAAATGCATCAAAATGTAAATGAGTCCAAAAAAAAAAAATCTATGAAGTTAAGAACTTTAAGAACCCCTTAACAAGCCGGGCTTGGTGGCTCAGTCTGTAATCCTGCGCTTTGGGAGGCTGAGGTGAGTGAAATGCCTGAGCCCGCGGGTTCGAGACCCACCCGGGCAACTTGGTGAGACCTCATCTCTACAATAAATCAAAAATTAGCTGGGCATGGTAGCGCACGCCTGTAGTTCCAGCTACTTGGAAGGCTGAGGCGGAAGGATCACCGGAGCCCAACAGGTCGAGGCTGCGGTGGCCGGGAGTGGCCACTGCACTCCAGTCTGGGTAACAGAGTGAGACTCCAACTCAAAAAAAAAAAAAAAAAACCCTAACAGTTAAGATTCACTAAAAATGTCGCTGAAAAGATCTATCCCCTTCTAATGGTACTAGTCTAAATAAATTAAAAATCTAAGATTTTTAGAGACATGTAAACTAGAAGTTATTTTAGGTGGTTAACTTTTAAAGCATCAGAAAAGAAATAGACATTTTGCTTTTCATCAAATAATTAGTATAACCATTTATATTATAGTATATAAAAAATAATCTAGGAGGCAGAGGCGAGAGAATTGCAAGACGTCAGGGGTTCCAGACCAGCCTGAGCAACATGGCAAGACCTCATCTCTACAGTAAATCAAAAAATTAGCCAGGAATGGTGGTGCATGCCTTTGGTTCCAGCTACTTGGAAGGCTGACACAGAAGGATCACCTGAGCCCAGCAGGTCGAGGTTGCAGTGGCTGTGAGCGTGCCACTGCACTCCAGTCTGGGTGACAGAGTAAGACTCTGACCCAAAAAATAATAATAATAATCTAAAAGTTTATCCACACATAAAGGATGTCTTTTAACATTATGATTTGGCCAGGCTCAGTGGCTCAGCCTTTAATGCCAGCACTTCAGAAGGCCGAAGCAAGTGGATTGCATGAGTCTACAGGTTTGAGACCAGCTCGGATAACTTGGCGAGACCTCGTCACTACAGGCGTGGTAGCGTGCGCCTGTAGTTCCAGCTACTTGGAAGGCTTAAGTGGAAGGAACACTGGAGCCCAGCAGTTTGATGCTGGAGTGGCCGTGAGCGTGCCACTGCACTCCAGCCTGGGTGACAGAGTGAGACTCAATCTCAACATAAATAAATAAATAAATAAACATTATTATTTATATTATTTTGTTCAGCAGCCTTTTCTTCCATAAAGTTCAGAGGTAAACTTTTTACCAAGTCCAAACTAGCTGAAGTCAGTCACACCTATGCTTCAATCTGAGAGAATTTTTTTCTTTTTTTAAAGATGTGGGGTACAATTCAGGGTTAGGTATACAAATGTTCATTATGCAGATTCCCTTGTTGATGAGGAGTGCCCCTACCTCCCCTAGCAGTTTCCCTCAACTGCCAATCCCATGCTCCCTCCCCTGGCAGTTTCCCACTACCACCAATCCTTAATCTAAGGGAATTCATATCAATATTTCACTGTGTTTAAGTTCAGGATATCTAAATCTAGTTGAAAGTGTAAAAAATAATTTTGTAATAAAGTCTTGGCTGGAAATCACATCTTCAGTTTCCATTTATTGACATAGCAAACCAAATATCCAAAACCTTCCTACTATTCAAATATTTTAAATACAAATCTGATCTTGGTAAAAAAAAAAAAAAGAGAGAGAGAGAGAGAGAGAGAGAGAAATTCTGGCCGGGAACAGTGACTCACTCCTGTAATCCCAGCACTTTGGAAGGCCGAGGTGAGAGGATTGCTTGAGCCCAGGCTTTTGAGACCAGCCTGGTCAAGGTCAACTTGGCAAGACCTTGTCTCTATGATAAATCAAAAAATTAGCTGGGTGTGGTAGTACATGCTGTGGTTCCAGTTACTTGGAAGGTTCAGGTGGAAGGATCACCTGAGCCCAGCAGGTCGAGGCTGCGGTTGCTGTAAGCATGTCACTGCACTCTAGCCTGGGCGACAGAGTAAGATTCCTATTCTCAAAAAATAAAAAAAGGGCAACCCCCCCAGGTCCCATTCCACTGTGGAGGCTTTTCTGCCCTCTCAATATATGCTCCTTCTAAAAAATAAAATATAAAGAGAAATTCTTGCTGATAATTGATAACTTTCTTAAGTGACAAAGGAGATTAAAGTAGCAGTCTTACATGCTCTATCAATTCTAGTAACCTTGAACTTCAATTTTAATAACGAAATGTAAAAAAAACAAGACATGAAGCATTAGAGAATTCAGGGTAGGGAACCGAATCTGAGACTGCAATAGGTCAAACTTCAATAAAAGTAGAAAGAAGGCTGACCAGGCATGGTGGCTCACACCTGTAATGCCAGCACTTCGGGTAGCCAAGGTGAGAGGATTGCCTGAGCCCATGGGTTCAAGACTAGCCTAGGCAACATGGCAAGACCTCACCTCTACACTAAATAAATAAATAAGTAAATAAACAAACAAACAAAATTAGCTGGGCATGGTGGCGAGCGCCTGTAGTTCCAGCTACTTGGAAGGCTGAGACATAAGGATTACCTGAGCCAATCAGGTCGAAGCTGCGGTGGACATGAGTGTGCCACTGTACTCCACCCTAGGTGACAGAATAAGACCCATCTCTACAAAATATCAAAAAACTAGCTGGGCTTGGTGGCACACACCAATAGTCCCAGCTACTAGAAAGGCTGAAACAGGAAAATCACTTGCGCCTAGAAGGTCAAGGGTGTGATGAGCCATGATCATGCCACTGCACTCCAGTCTGAGCAATAGAATACAACCAAAACTTAAAAAAAAAACACATACACACACCCCCGAAAACAAAAGTAAAAGTAGAAAGAAGGAAATGTAAATAAATATAGATATTAATAAAAAAAATCTTAATAGCAAGTAGCAGGAAATTGATGTGCAGCCTTTCTGAAAACTAAAAACTAAGAATAGTAGTTCAGAAGAGTTTAAAAAAGAGAGACTCTGTACACACCTTTCTGCTATTTTACTACTTTTACTACTTTCACTGAATTTTCATGTAAGAACAAAAATAATTGCTTTCTAAGAACATTTATTTTTCATTCTTAGAAATTGAATAAGTATGTGTATATATCATAAACATAAATATATATATTAAATAACAAGAAAAGTCACCTAAATACAGGAACAGAAAACCAAACACTGGGCTGGGCACAGTGGCTCACACCTGTAATGCCAGCACTTTGGGAGGCAGAGATGAGAGGATTGCCTGAGCCCATGGGTTCAACACCAGCCTGGGCAACTTGGCAAGACCTCATCTCTACAATAAAAATTAAAAAATTAGCCAGGCATGGTCGTGCATGCCTGTGGTTCTGGATACCTGGAAGGCTCAGGCAGAAGATTCTCCTGAGCTCAGCAGGTTGAGACTGCAGCAGTGGTGAACATGCCACTGCACTCCAGCCTGGGCAACAGAGTGAGACTCCAACTCAAAAAATAAAAATAAAATAGTTTCCTAGAAATTACATTATTAGGCCGTGCATAGTGGCTCAAGCCTATAATTCTAGCACTTTGGGAGGCCAAGGTGAGAGGATTGCCTGAGCCCACGGGTTCAAAACCAGCCTGGGCAACATGGTGAGACCTCGTCTCTATAATAAATCAAAAAATTAGCTGGGTGTGGTAGCGCACACCTGTAGTTCTGGCTACTTGGAAGGCTGAGGCAGAAGGATCGCCTGAGCCAAGCAGGTCAAGGCTGCGGTGGCCGGCAACGTGCCACTGCACTCCAGCCTGGGCAACAGAGTAAGACTCCAACTCCAAAAAAAAAAAAAGAAATTACATTACTTACTAGGTCAAAGATTATGAACACTTTTAAAGTTGTTACTATGTATTACCAATCACCCTCAAGAATGTGATACCAACTTATACTCTTATCATCACATCTTTGAAAACATCACATATTACCAATTTCTTGGTAATTTTTTTTAAGAGATAAAATTTAAAGGATTCATAATAAACCAGAGACTTCACAAAAAGTACACTTATGAATACTTTACCTTCTTCAGTAGATTCTTTTTAATTCTTTCAATAGGAAGAGGTTTTCCATCATGGAAGTTGGTAAGAATTACCGCAATGGCTGTAAGAGTTTTACCCTTTAAAATGTTTTTAAAAGACAAAAGTCAGATTCTAAAATCCAATTGATCATTAAACATCCCAAAAATCAATTCTAAAATCAATTAACCAAGTATTAACTATCAGTCAAGATCACAAAAGTATACTGATTAAATAAAATACATGTTAATAAAAACGAATATTTAATTTAGTTAAAAACTGCTTTCCTCCACTGCATTAGGAATGATTAAATGATTTATACTATAAACATCTCCGAGAAATGTCATTTTATTGAATGACCGCTATTCTAAACTTCTACATTTAATCCTAAACTGTCAATTTCATGATAAAGCTATTTAAAACTACTTGATTGCCATGAAATTCAAAGTTAATTTAAAATGATTAGTAATTCCAGTACACATTAGAGAGAATCATTTAATCAAATTTGGTTTGGAGATGATACTAAGATTTAAAAGCTGCAACTTGTCCATAATACTTTGATAAGATATTTCTTATGTATTTTTCTTAAATGGAAACATGTAATTTTTAAATATTTTCTGCAGCTTGATTTATAGTTAGCAATACAGAAATAAATATCTGGCACTCTTAAGGCAGTGTAAAATAGCAGTGCTTTTTTGGTAAGCTGAGGTCTCATTCTGTTGCCCAGGTTGGAGTGTAGTATCACAATCACAGCCCACTGCAGCCTCAATCTTCTGGGCTCAAACGATCCTCTTGCCTCAGCCTCCCAAATAACTGGAACTACAGGCATACGTCACCAAGTCCAGCTAATTTTTTTGTAGAGACATGGTCTCATTATGTTGCCCAGGCTGGTCACGAACTCCTGCACTCATGTAACCCTCCTTCCCCAGCCTCCCAAAATTCTGGGATTACAGGTGTGAGTCACTGCACCAGACCTAAAATAGAAGTTTTCAAAAGTGGTTCACAGGCTGATGGTCTGTGGGTTCCCAGGACCCTTTCAGGAAAATGTGAGGTCAAAACTATTTTTATAATCCTACTAAGTAATATCTTACTTATGTGACATCTACAGTAATGCTACAAAAAACAATGTTAGAAAAAGTGCCTTAGCATAAAACAAAGTAGTTGACGCTATGCTATATTAGTGGTCACCAGATTCTTTATCACCACATATAATAAAAAAGAAAAATAAGTTTTTCCTTAAGAATACTCTTGATGAAACAACACACACTATAAATCTCACCTCGTAAGTACACAACTTTTTAATATTCTGTGTAATGAAATGGAAAGTACACATAAAATACTTCCGTTGCATATTAAAATACACAGGGTTGGCTGGGCATGGTGGCTCACATCTGTAATTCCAGCACTTTGAGAAGCGGAGGCGAGAGCATTGCCTGAGCTCAGGGTTCAAGACCAGTCTGGGAAACTTGGTAAAACCTTGTCTCTACAATAAATCAAAACATTAGCTGGGAGTGGTGATGCACACCTGTAGTTCCAACTACTTGGAAGGCTGAGGTGGAAGACTGCCTGAGCCCAACAGGTCAAGGCTGCAGTGGCTATGAGCGTGTCACTGCATTCCATCCTGGGCAACAGAGAGAGACTCCAACTCAAAGCAAAAATAAAAGCCCAGCAGGTCAAGGTTGCGGTGGCCGTGAGCGTGCCACTACACTCCAGCCTGGGCAACAGTGAGAATTCAACTCAAAAAAAATAAATAAGAGTCATCTAGAGAAAAATCACTTGAGACTGAGTTGCAAGCTCAACTAGTCACTTTTTTCATGCAACACCATTTTACTTAAAAGAATGACTGATAACTATCATTCACAATTGAGTGAAAGATATTTTCTTAACAATGAACAAAGTGAGGTCATCATCTTCAAGGAAAATAACAGAGTGTTTGTTGTCAATGATAAAATTTGACTTTTCAATATAAAATTAGAATGTTGGAAAATTTTTATCTGACGCTATGAATATAACAGCTACCCAAAATGTAAATTCTTTTTTAATAAGGTCAGTAGTAATATTAATGAATATAACTTTATGACATTGCATAATGAAATACATCAACATTGTGGGAGATATGTATAGTGCAATGAACCAGTATTTTCTAAGTGTGCAATGTCTGATGTTATAAAATCATGCATGGGTAAAATATCCATTCAATGGGCAAGATATACAAATAGATTTTAATGAAACAGTATAAAAAAGTTCACTGATATTTTAAGTTCCATTGCTTAACTATTAGCCTTTAATAAACTAATCCTTGTTGAATTTTGATATACTTATCAAAAAAGAAATCTACAATTATCTAAAAAGCTATTGAAGTATTCCTCCCTTTTACAGCTACCCATATGTATGACAAATTTCCCTCATATACTTCAGCCAAAACAACATATCACAATGGGCTGATGAACAAGCAAATATGAGATTTCAGCTACTCGGCCATCAACAAAGGGATCAGCAAAAAATGTACAATGCCAGTCTTCTCACCAAAATTGCTATTATTTTAGCATAGTTACTTTACATTTAAAAATATGCTACTTGTAACAACAAGTAATGAGTTTGTCAAGTTTCTAAAAATAAATTAGTAATGCCTAATGCTAGAAATATTAACAAACATAGGCCATAGAAACAAACTTTGAGATCCTCAATAATTTTTTGTGTGTGTGTTCTAGGGTATCACTCTCTTGCCCAGACTGGAGTGCCTCCAATCTTTCCACCTCAGCATCCCAAAGTGTTGGGATTACAGGCATAAGCCACAGGCCCAGCAAGAGATCTTCAGCAATTTCTAAGAAGGTTACTGAGAACAAAAAGTATAAAAACTGATAGTGTAAAGAATCATATATTCTATTTAATTCTCTGCATAACACAGTATTTGTGACAGAATACAATTTTATATCGTTTTTACTTTTGGAAAGAAAACCCATAAAAGATAGACTACTCTGAATTTCTAAACACAAAGAAAATAGAGAAGCACATGTCTATAACCTATCACTATTACCTAATTATTTTAATTGTACTTTAACCAAACAAAAAGTATATCATTATTTTAAATGAAACTACAGGAAAAAGTGTTTTCTACAATGAAAGTAAAATCTAGTCCCAAACTAGTACCAACATATTCCTATCTTTCTACTTCAAAATTACTTTCTACAAAAGAATAATCTCAAACAAGATTTTATTAACTAAAGAAAGAAACAATTACCAAACCCATATCATCAGCTAAAATTCCTCCATGGACATTTACTGGTCGGTCCTTCTCAGAAAAATTTGTTATTGTATTATAGTATAAGTCATTTCGCTGTTCCCAGAATGGCGGAAGTTCTTTACTGTTTTCCCGTGAAACCATCCAAGCTAAAGCTTGTTTTTGATGTGGAAGTAATGGTGTTTCAACAGCCTATAAATAAAAAGACATAAAGACAAATATGGTAAGCTCTCTCATTTTTCACAAGCAGAACTTGAATGTGATTTAAAAGTGTAGATTATCAGCATATTTTAAAATTTGGAATAGTTTTAAATGGAAAATACTGCTCAATACCTCAGCTGGTTCCATTTCATGAGTTTTATCATCTTCTTTTAAATCTTCAAACAATTTGTCAAATTCTGTTTTAAGCTACAGTAAGCAGCAACAAGAAACAACATAAAACAAACCAATTAAAACAGTAATTGGACTTAAGTCAGAGATTTCAAATAACTTAGAGTCAAATGTCAAAAAGTCACATAAAATAATTATTTTAGATACTATACTGCTCATTGAAGGCAGAATGAGTAAGTGCTCTAAGTATAAGAGGTAACTGTATTGTATTTTAAAGAATACAGAAAAGGGTTTTAAGCCTGGGTTTCAGTCACAGTTGTGTCACAAATAAACTTATATGTAGGTTTGGGCAGAACATTTATTCTTTATGTATCTAATTCCTGTAAAATGAAAGAGATGAACTAAATTTAGATGGTCTCAAGGCTCCTTCTGCCATTTAAATTCTATGATTCTATTAGTTGTATTCAAACGATTTAGTCAGTCCCACCAGGTGCATCTAACTCTCTTTCAAGCCAGTAACATTTCATTTATTATTACTGCCATAAGGAACTTCCTATTGCTATAAAATATCAGGGTGACTTTATTATTGTGCTAATATAGTTGATTATTTAAACTAATCTAGTCTAATTTTAGGTCAACATATATGTGTTATGGATACTTTTTTTGCAAATTAACACAAACACATAGCAGTAGCCCAGAAGAAATAAGGCTGGGTCTAAAAAGTTAGGAGAGGTAACCTGGGGTTTACCCACCAGACACATGCTCAGTCCTTCAAGCAAAAAGCAGTGGTAATATAATAACGGTAATTAGTAGATAAAAGGACTAACACTCTACTGGTGAATACAGACATCAAAAAAGTTTTAATGTTATTTTAAAATTGACCTGTATTGATTTATCTCATTTTTTCCCAAACTAACTCAGCATAACAATATCCTAGATTACAAATTAGACAAAGAACTACAGTAAAGCCGGGCTCGGTGGCTCAGCCTGTAATCCCGCGCCTTTGGGAGGCTGAGGTGAGTGGATTGCCTGAGCCCGCGGGTTTGAGGCCCGCCTGGGCAGCGAGACCTCATCTCTACAATAAATCAAAAAATCAGCTGGGTGTAGTAGCGCTGTGCCTGTAATTCCGGCTATTTGGAAGACTGAGGCGGAAGGATCGCCGGAGCCCAGCAGGTCGAGGCTGCGGTGGCCGGGAGCAGCCACTGCACTCCAATCTGGGCGACAGAGTGAGACTCCAACTCAAAAAAAAAAAAAAGAACTACAGTAATGACGAAGATCTGGTTTCTTCTTTTACACTGCATTTGCAACCTTACTGAAAGGAATTAGTTTCAAGATTCAAAATTTTTTAAAATAACTACTTGAACATTTTGAAAATTTCAAATACGTGCCAGGCGTGGTGGCTCACGCCTATAATCCCAGCACTTTGGGAAGCAGAGGCAAGAGGACTGCCTGAGACCTTTGAGAGGTAGAGGCAAGAGGACTGCCTGAAACCACAGGTTCAAGACCAACCTGGGTAACTTGCAATACCTTATCTCTACAATAAATCAAAAAATTAGCTGGGCATGGTGGCACACGCCTGTAGTCCCAGCTACTTGGAAGGCTGAAGCAGAAGGATCACCTGAACCCAGCAAGTTGAGGCTACGGTAGCCTTGAACGTGCCACTGCACTCCACTCCAGCCTAGGCGACAGAGTGAGACTCTGACTCAAAAAAAAAAAAAAGGAAACATTTCAAATACAAAAATATTCCAAGTATAAACAGTAACATGTGTTTCTACATATGCATGTATGTTTATGTATGGATTTATTCCTTATCAAAGCTGTTTATATAAATGTTTATACAAAAATACATTCTATTAGACATGCTTCATTATAACTTAATCTGAAGATCACTAATACAAGCACATAGATATTTACCCCATTCTTTTAAACACCAAACTTCAACATCTAAAATTCACTTTAAAAATTAAATTAAATTAAAAAATAAAATTCACTTTTAGTTAAAAATAGAGAGAAGCACACCTGTTCAGTTGTCATCTGTACAGCAGCATGAACCGGCATACTATAGCTTGGTCCAGCTCTCCCAGAGCCCCAATTACTTTCCAAACTGAATCCTACAGCTATAATTTACAAAATGAAAAAAGTCACCAAGTGAAATAGGTTTTTATTTATTTAATTATTTATTTAGTGAAATAGGTTCTTAATCTTTTAATAAGTAGCTTTTAAAATGTGTATAATAAACTACATTAAAAACTCCTACAAAGCCGGGTTCTGTGGCTCAGCCTGTAATCCCACACTTTGGGAGGCTGAGGTAAGTGGATTGCCTGAGTCCATGGGTTCGAGACCTACCTGGGCAATTTGGCGAGACCTCATCTTTACAATAAATCAAAAAATTAGCCAGGCGTGATAGCGCGCGCCTGTAGTTCCAGCTACTTGGAAGGCTGAGGCAGAAGGATCGCCGGAGCCCAGCAGGTCAAGGTGGCGGTGGCCAGGAGCGGCCACTGCACTCCAGTCTGGGTGACAGAGTGAGACTCCAACTGAAAAAAAAAAATCCTACAATGCTGGGCGCGGTGGCTCAAGCCCGTAATTCCAACACATTGGGAGGCCTAGGCAAGAGAACTGCCTGAGCCCAGGGGTTCGAGACCAGCCTGGGCAACTTGGTGAGATCTCGTCTCTACAATAAATCAAAAAATTAGTCTGGCATGATAGCACGTGCCTGTAATTCCAGCTACTTGGAAGGCTGAGGCAGAAGGATCACCTGAGCCCAGCAGGTAGAGGCTGCGGTGGCAATGAGATTGCAACTCAAAAAAAAAAAGTCCTATAAAGTTTTTTTTAAAAAGCTAAATTCTAAATCATTCAGAGAGCACTTTTTTTTTTTTAGTTAGAGTCTCACTCTATCGCCCAAGCTGTAGTGCAGTGGCATGCTCGCAGCCACCGCAGGCTCGACCTGCTGGGCTCAGGCAATTCTTCCACTTCAGCCTTCCAAGTAGCTGGAACTACAGGTATGCACCACCACACCCGGCTAAAGAAAGCACATTATTAAAGTAATTCCACATTATTTGAACAAATTCGTACTAAACAACCCTTCTTTGTTCCCTATTGGAAGATTCTTTTTGTCTATAATTTATAAAAAAAAAAAGAAGATTAATATCAGGGATTTCCAGATGTTACTACTGGGGAAAATTAGGAGAAGTAATATAAAAGACCTACTTGTATATTTTGTGTGTTAATCTATAGTTATTTCAAAATAAAGGCAAAAGGAAAATTAGAGATTTCCTCAAGAAGACTTCAGAAAAGTTATAACTTGGAGCCATCGGCACAAATTAGTTTGGCTAACCCAACTCCATGAGAGAATAAACATTTTACAATCCCTGCATCTTTCAATATCAAAACAATATTAAGTTAAATTCCAAACTTACTTTTTGGTGCAGGACCCAATTTAAATCCGTGCTTCTTCAACTGATCTAAAACTGCTTTTCTATTTTCTTCTTTTCCCCAAAAACTCATATGCAGAGGCATAGTAAAAGCATTGTTTGCACCAAAAGGAACTACCCTATTTAGGAAAGAAAAAATGGGACATTAGAAGGGTTTTTTTTAACCCTCATTAAGAATCTGTCAAATGTTTTAAGTGTGCTGTTGAAATTTTGCATGGAGTAAAATTACAAGGAACTAGTTGGGCAGAATTGAAAAGGGACAGGAAGTGGAATCCTCAATAATCAGAAGGGTGATTTTTTGAGTAACAGGATGCCAGAAGAAATTGAGAAGTGTAATAAAGCAGTTTTAAAATACAAGAAATAACCTGGAAACAAAATTATAAATAAGTAAAATAGTGAGTTTAATTGAGAAGGTAGCGTCTTGGCTAACAGAACCACTGAGGGTAACAACTCATTCTGATGGAAGGATGGGAAATTATTTGCAAAAACTATTTCTAATCTAGTATTCATTAAAAGTTTACTCTCAGTACCTGAAAAACGTAGTAAAATGAAAAAGCAGAAAGCAAATAAAGTGAGACATTACTGAGCACTTGTTTTATCTTCTAAACTCACCTACAATTAGAATATGAAGATTCTAAACATTCCAAATATTTAAATTGAGATCACAAACCCAAATGTCTCAAAGAGAAAAGGTAACCAAGAGAAGACTAAGAGTTAAAAAAAAAGGAGGTGGTAGAACTGGAAGAGCTTTTGTATGCCCCAACTAAAGGAACAGCTACTACTCAGTTACAGTCAACTGATAATATATGGGAATGAGGTTCCAGCATCGCGAACTCTTCCGTTTGTCAAGAGAAAAATCTTTTTTTATGTTTAGTGAAACAAATTAATATGTATAAAAAGTAAACTACCCTAGAGATTTCAACATTGGAAATAAATGAAAAAATTTCTAAGACACTACTATGCAGGGTAAAATGAAATCTTACCCACATCATATCACAGAATACCAGTTTATAAACTGATATAAACAAGCATTTCCATACTCCTAACCTTAATCACCAAAACGCTTGGAGAAATGAAACGTGCTTGTTAACATTTAAACCAAATATTTTTTCCCACGATAATAATTCAACAGGAAAATGAGAGGATAACTTTAATGACTGGGCAGCAGAGGCAGATGAAAGAAACAAAATATTTACTGAACACATACCAAAGGTATAGTGATAAAAATTGTCATCATGCATTTATAGGCTCTGTAACAAGAAGGTCTCACAAGTTCAACGATGACTATAATTCACAATTATTAAAACTAAATTCTGAAAGTACATTACCCTTCTATTTGTGCCAATTTGTTGTCCATGATATAGGCCAAAGCAGCTGCAAGATCTTTCTTTAAATGGCCAACTTGATTTCCATTCACATTGTTGACTTTAATTGCATTTTTATCATAAGGGTTATTAGGCTCTCGTTGTAATGCAACCATTTCATTATTATTAACCTAATAAAAATGACAAACATAAAATTACATTATAAATAATGAACAGACAATAACAGCTTTACTTTATCATCCTTTATCTGGGATTTCCATGCTTTTTTTTTTTTTGAGTTGGAGTCTCACTGTTACCCAGACTAGAGTACAGTGGTATGCTCACGGCCACTGCAGCCTCAACCTGCTGGGCTCAGCAATCCTTCCGCCTCAGCCTGCCAAGTAGCTGGGACTACAGGCATGCACCACCACACCTGGTTAATTTTTTAATTTATTGTAGAGATGAGGTCTCGCCAAGTTGCCCAGCTGGTCTCAAACCTCTGGGCTCAGGTAATCCTCCTCCCACCTCAGTCTTTCAAAGGATTACAGGCATGAGCCACTGTACCCAGTTCTATCCATTTTTTAATGCTGCTTAAGACTGCATATAAGAAAAATGTAATTTGGGGACTCAGACTATAGAATACGAAAGCATATATTTTGCAATAATTCTTTAATAATACTTTCCTAATCTATATTCCCTAGGGCTGGGCATGGTAGCTCACGCCTGCAATTCCAGCACTTTGGGAAATCAAGGTGAGAGGGTTGCATGAGCCCAGGAGTTTGAGACCAGCCTGGGCAACATAGCAAGATCTCAAATCTACAAAAAAATAAAAATAAAAAAATTAGCCAGGCACAGTGGCACAGACCTGTAGTCCCAACTACTCAAGAGGCTGAGGTGGGAAGATCACCTGAGCCTAAGAATTTTTTTTTTTTGGGTTGGAGTCTCACTCTGTCGCCCAGGCTGAAGTGCAGTGGCACGCTCATGGCTACCATAGTCTCGACCTGCCGGGCTCAGGCAATACTTCCGCCTCACCCTTCCAAGTAGCTGGAACTACAGATGCACGCCACTACGCCAGGCTAATTTTTATGATTTATTGTAGAGACTAGGTCTCACCAAGTTGCCCGGGCTGGACTCGAAACCCCAGGCTCAGGCAATCCTCTCACCCTAGCCTCCCAAAGTGCTGGGATTATCGGCTGAGCCACTGCGCCCGGCCAAGCCTAGGAATTTGAGGCTACAGTGAGCTATGGTAGCACCACTGCACTATGGCCTATGCCAGAGCAAGATCCTGTCTCCTAAAAACAAAAAAGATATATATATATTTTATATTTATACACATTCACTAGGAAATTACTAAATCCTTTATAACTAAATACAGTCAAACCTAAACAATCAAATTCATACTTCTTAAAATTTTCAACATCCTAACTTCTGAAAAACAACTAACCTTTGAAGGCCTAGTATGTGCCAAGCATTGTTCTAAGTACACTTTACTCACTGACTTTTTTAAATTGTCACTATACTATCAGATGGTACTGTCACTATTTCCATTTTATAAATGAAGAAATTAAAGCATAGAAAGTGGGGCAACCTTCTCAGGTCCCCTCCTGCCGTGAGACCTTTTCTGTTCTCTCAATAAATCCTGCTTTCTCAAAAAAAAAAAGTTAAGTAGCTTGTCCAAAGCCACAAAGCTAATAGGTAATAGAGCTAGGATCTGAATCCAGACAGGCTGATTCCTGAGCCTGAATTCTCCAGAATAAGAAAAGGGGGGAAAAGACACTTCTAAGTCAGGGTGGAATTAGAATTTAAAAAACAGGCTGTCCATAGTGTCTCATGCTTGTAATCCCAGCACTTTGGAAGGCAGAGGCAAAAGGATTACCTGAGCCTAGGAATGCAAGACAAGCCTGGCCAGCTTGGTGAGACCTCATCTCTACAATAAATCAAAATAATTATCTGGCTGTGGTGGCACGCACCTGTGGTTCCAGCTGCTTGGAAGACTGAGGCAGAAAGATTGCCTGAGCCCAGCAGATCCAGGTTGCAGTGGCTGTGAGTGCGTCACTGCACTCCAGCCTGCTCGACAAAGTAAGACTTCGACTCAAAAAATAAGAAGTGGGGCACAGTGGCTCACACCTGTAATCCCAGCACTTTGGGAGGTAGAGGAGAGAGGGTTGCCTGAGCCCAAGGGTTCAAACCAGCCTGGGCAACTTGGTGAGACCCTGTCTCTACAACAAACCAAAAAATTAGCCAGGCATGGTGGGGCACACCTGTAGTTCCAGCTACTTGGAAGGGTGCAGGGGAGGGATCACCTGAGCCCAGCAGGTGAAGGCTGAGTTGGCTGTTAGCGTGCCACTGCTCTCCAACCTGGGCGACAGAGTGAGATCCCAACTTAAAAAAGAAAAAGAAAAAAAATATATCCAGCGTTCAACTCATGCCATTCTGACTCCACTTAATTAAAAGCTTTATGAGAGTAACATAATAAAAGTAGAGTAAGAACCGCTGAAAATTCTTCCCTTAATAAAAGCAACCAAAAAAATACTAGCAAAAATTTTCAGAATCAATTGTTTTCAGAACTCTAAGAACTAACCAAAGGTTTGCAGAAACCTGGGGAGCGTTTATTCAAGATAAACAGCCTTATATCAGTGTCTCAGTCCCATCCCCAGCTCTCTACTTACACTGTAGCCTTTAAAAATAACAGCCTGCTGGGATTCTAGGTGCAGCCTGGCATTCACCAGAGAGAGTTAAATGGAATCACAGCTCTTTCAAAGATGCATTCCCAAAGAACTGTCACTATCTGAACTGTCTTGACAGTCCCTAGAAGACTCCACTGGCAAGGTTGGCTATATTAAACCCACATAAAAAACCTTCTCCCTTGGGTGGATGTTTGTCAAAAGCAGTTTTCCAGGAAAGTGTTTTAACTTCTTGGCTGCCTGAGGCAGTGGCTAACAGTTGGAGCAAACAGTAGGATCACAAAAAGGCTTATGAAGAAAAGTTGGGGAGTCAGATGTCTGCAAGGGCTTCGGAAAGCTCCTAAATATTTCTGGAAATCTAGAAAGTCATAAGTAAGCATGGGGCTATGCCATGACCAGGGTTGTGTACATTCTCAGGAGACCTAAGAATATCCTAAACTCTCACCTCTGGCTGAACTTGAGGCATTTAAAAAGCAGGAAGTGAGAGTTAAAGCAGAGTTGTCAACTGTCTTAGAATGCTGCAGGAGTGCCCGCAAAACATACAGAAAACTCAGCAAAGTATGTGAAATTATTTGTTCTAGTATAAGCACAAGTTGACCACTAAGCTGAGCACAGACTTCAGTAACCACACATAATAAAGAGTAGTCTTTACAGAATTTTAATTCAGAAGAGTCACTGACAAACACTTATTACCAAAATCAGCAACAACAAAGAACCCTGGAAAAGAGGAATTCACAATCAATATCAACATTTCCCAAAAAGCACAGATATTCAACATACTAGAAAAAGAATTTAAGCCATTCTTTCACGTATGTTCAAAGACCTAAATCAAGCCATTTCTTTTTTCTTTTTTTGTTTTGAGTTGGAGTCTCACTCTATTGCCTAAGCTGGAAGGCAGTGGCACACTCACAGCCACCACAGCCTCGACCGGCTGGGCTCAGGCAATCCTTCTGCCTTAGCCTTCCAAGTAGCTGAAACTATAGGCATGTGCCACCATGCCCAGTTAATTTTTTGATTTATTGTAGAGATGAGGTCTCACCAAGTTGCCCAGGCTGGTCTCAAACCCACGAGCTCAGGCAATCCTCTCACCTCAGACTCCCAAAGTGCTGGGATTATAGGCATGAGCCACTGGCAGCCGGCTAAGCCATTTCTTTAGACTCGAGAAAACACCTCACCAAATAGGAAATCTGGACTCAAAAAGTACAAGAACTGAGTAAAAAATTCACTAGAAAGGTTCAACAGCAGATTTGAGTTGAAATCACAATCAGTGGAGTTGAAGATAGGTCAGGTGAGATTACACAATCTAAACAGAAAGAGAAAGTGAAAAACATAAACAAGAACAAGAGCCTCAGAGACCTGTAAAATCAAGCATACCAACACACATCTAATAAGAGTACCAGAAGGAGTAGAGAGAAAGGGGCAGAAAAAATATTCAAGAAATCAATGGGGAAAAACATTCCAAATTTGATGAAAACCATTTCTACACATAAAGAAGCTCAACACATGTTAAGGAGATCTGCACCTGGTAACATCAGAATCAAACTTCTGAAAGAATCTTGAAAGCAGCAAGAAAGGAGCAACTCTTCACACATAGGGGATCTTCAATAAGATTGGCATCTAATTTCTCATCAGAAACCATGGGAACCAGAAGGCAGTGGGATAACTTTCCAAGTGCTTAAGAAAAAAACTCAATCAATTTCACATCTGGCAAAATTACCTTTCAAAAATGAAGAAGAAACTAAGACATTTCTAGAGAAACAAAAACTGAAAGAACTCCTCACCAGTAGACCTGACCTACAGGAAATACTAAAGGAAGTTTTTCAGGCCAAGGTCAAAGAACACTAGACAGTAACTTGAATCCACATGAAGAAATTAAGAGCACAGGTAATCACATAAGTAAATATAAAAGACAGTATAAATATAATTTTTTCTACTTGATTTAAAGTGCATATAACAGTAATTATATCTGTGTTGATGAGTATACAACATAAATAAAATGCAATTTGTATGGTAACAGCACAAAGGAAGGGAACAGAACTACCTAGGAGCAGTTTTTATATACTATAAAATTAAGTTGGCACTAATCCAAACTAGACTCTTATAAATTAAGATGTTAATTGTAATCACTAAGGCAATCATAAGAAAATAAAATATACAGTAAAAGAAACAAGAGAACTAAAATAGTATACTAAAAACATCTATTCATGGGAGACAGAGACCTTGTCTCAAATAAGTAAATAAAATACTTTTCAACATAAAAGTAGTATCGGAGGCCAGACCCAAAGGCTACATATTGTGTGAATGATTTCACACAAGTCAACGGCAAGCGAATTCATACAAACAGAAAGTAGATTGATTAGCAGTTGCCAGGGACTGAGGGCAGTGGGTAATGGGGAGTGCCTACTAATGGGAATGGGGTTTCTTTATGGAGTGATGGAAATGTTGTCAAACTAGATAGTGAGAATGGTTGCACAACAACCCCTCATGAATAGTCTAAAAAGTACTCAACTATACACTTTAAAATGGTAAATTTTGATATATGCATTATTTTAACTTTTTAAATTTCCTAAAGAGCAGCTTCAAACATCTGCCAGCATCTGTCTACTGTCTCAAGAGAACCACAGCCTGAACCAATCAGAATGAAACACACATTCCCTCTAACCTTTGGAGATATGAGGCACAGCTCTGTTTTCTCCTAGCCTACTACCCCCCTCTGCCACTACCTACATAGCATGATCCTTTTTAAACCAGATTATACAGATCCTAGAAAATATATAACAAAAAAAAACAGGGCAAAAAAACTAACAATTTTTTGAGGATTTTCATCTCAGAGAAAATAACTACATAACAATCATGTATTTTAACAGAGTACCATTCCATTAAAATTAGAATAGAATATATATGAGCCAAAATACTGGGGTCTATAAAAACAAACATGGTCAAAACAGCAAGACAGAAAAGGACATTAAGAAAACCAAAAAGATTAAGACAGCAACAAAAATAATTAGAGCTAATCATAACAATACAGTCATGCCCCACGTTTTCAGCAATGATTGACCACATGAACAGTGATTCCCATAAGAATATAATGGAGAGGCTCTTTTTTTATCTTTTACATAGACGTTTTACTGTACCATTACATATTTAGATAAGCTTAGTTATGCAAATGCTTACCAACGTGTGACACTGCCTTCAGTGCTCAGTACAGTAACATCCTGTACAAATTTGTAGCCTAGGAGCAAAAGGCCATATCATAGAGCCTAAGTGTGTAGTAGGCTGTATCAGTCAGGTATGTGTTAAGTATACTCTATGATGTTCACAGAATGAAAAAATTACCTAATATGCATTTTTCAGATTATAACCCCATCATTAAATAATACATGACTGTATTTTAGAATAGAAAAATAAACTACTGCATTATAAAATAAAGACTTTGATGGGTCAAGAAATAATTTACCTACTAGTTTACTGAAAACAAACTTTAAAAAAACCTAAAAGTTAAAAATAAAAAATGCTATTATATAACATTAGATAAAGGCAATGCAATACTTAAAATAGAAAAGAAATTTTTTTTTGAGACAGGATCTCACTCTGTTGGTCACACAGTGGCATGATCATAGCTCACTACAGCCTCAAATTCCTGGGCCCAAGTGATCTCAAAGCTTCAACTTCATGTCACCAGTCCCTTCTCTGTTTTTTAATTTTTTTTTTTTTTGAGACAGATTCTCACTGTGTTGTACAGGCTACTCTCAAAGACCTGGCCTCAAGTGATCCTACCACCTAGGCCTCCCAAAGTGCTGAGGTTATAGGCATGAGCCGCCACATCCAGCCTAAAAGAAAAATTATTGAGCCAAGAAAAATAATCATTTAAAAAAATTCAAGCTGGGAGTAGTGGCTCACACCTATAATCCCAGCACTTTGGGAGATGGAGGCCAGAGGACTGCCTGAGTTCAGGAGTCTGAGACCAGTCTGAGCAACATGGTGAGACCTCATCTGTACAATAAATCAAAAAATTAGCCAGGCATTATGGCACATGCCTGTAGTTCCAGCTACTTGGAAGGTTGAGGGGGAAGGATTGCCTGAGCCCAGCATGTCAAAGCTGCAGTGGCTGTGAGCAGCATGCCACTGCACTCCATCCTGGGCGACAGAGTGAAACTCTGACTCAAAAAAAAAAAAAAAAAATCCAAGGGCTGCTGTTTAAAAGAAATAAAACAGAAATGCCTATCAAGGCTGACCGATAAAAAAATATAAGAATAGGCCAGGCTCGGTGGCTCAGCCTGTGACCTCGTCTCTACAATAAAACAAAAATTAGCCGGGCATAGTAGTGCATGCCTGTAGTTCTGGCTACTTGGAAGGCTAAGGCAGAAGGATCGCCGGAGCCCAGCAGGTCGACACTGGAGTAGCTGTGAGTGTGCCACAGCACTCCAGCCTAGGCGACAGAGACTCTAACTCAAAAACATATGTAGATAGATATAGATATAGATATAGATATGAATAGACACAAAAGTATAGCAAAGAATGAAAACAGCAATGTAACCATAAACATGTTAAAAATTTTAAGTATAAGTGATTACTATGTACAACTCTATGGAAATAAATTTGAAAATCTAAATTAAGTGGATGTTTTTCTTTAAAAATATAACTAAAATTGACCAAAGAAGTACCTGAATTACACTGAGTAAAAGAATCCAGACTTAAATGAATATATACTGTCTGATTCTAGAATAAACAAAATTTACCTACAGTGACAGAAATCAAACTGGCGGTTACCTACGGCAGGAGGAGAGAGAAATGATTTCAAGAGGATCCAACAGAACTTTCAGGAGATGGATGCAATCTATATGCTGATTTGGGTGTTGATTATCAGGTTGTATCTTTGTCAAAACTCTAGGAATTATGCACTGTGGCTCAAGCCTGTAATCCCAGCACTTTGGGAGGCACAGAGGCCAGAGGATTGCCTGAGCTCAGGGGTTCAAGACCAGCCTGAGCAATAAGGCAAGACCTCGTCTCTTCAATAATCAAAAACTCAGCCACGTGTGGTGGCACATGCCTGTGGTTCCAGCTATGTGGAAGGCTGAGGCGGAAGGACAGCCTGAACCTAGCAGGTCAAGGCTGAGGTGGCTTTGAGCATGCCACTGTACTCCAGCCTGGGTGACAGAGTGACACTCTGACTCAAAAAAAAAAATTGGGGGTCTACAATGTGATCGAAAAAAAACCCCAATGACTAGGCTGGGCGTGGTAGCTCATGCCTATAATCCCAGCACTTTGGAAGGCTGAGGTGAGAGGATTACCTGAGCCTACAGGCTCAAGACCAGCCTGGGCAACCTGGTGGAGAGCTCATCTCTACAGTAAATAAAAAAATTAGCAGAGCATGGTAGAGCGTGCCTGTAGTTATAGCTACTTGGAAGACGGAGGCGTAAGGATCACCTGAACCCAGCAGGTCAAGGCTGCAGTGGCCATATGCCACTGCATTCCAGCCTGGGCAACAGAGTGAGACCCTGACGCATAAAATAAAATAAAAATAAATAAAATAAAATATGTGTATTTTATCATATGTAAACCGCAACTCAATAAAGTTGAAAAAAGTTAAAATAATAAGTATGCAACAATAACACCAATTTTATTACAATATTTTTATAAGTGATCAACTCCAAGATGTCCACCAATAAAGAAATTAAAAGTATAATAAGTTTTTATTAACATGAAAAGATAATCTTAATATTTTGCTAAGAGAAAAAAATGATCATAATAGGCATAATATAGAATCTTCTATTTATTAATACATGGTTCTAATTTACTTGCCTATGTTCACAGAAAAAAGTGTAGAAGATATAAAACAAATAAGTTATAATTCTGAATAGTATCTTCAGGAAGATTTAATTCTTTTCTAGTCATTTTAAAATAATGAATATGTATTGCCTACAAAATAAATAATATATATTCTGAAAAATAAGAAAGCTGATCATTACTTTTAGTCAGTACACATTTTTATTAGATTAGCAGTGTCATAGAGAGTATTCCAAGGTCAACAAATAATGATCATTCTAGGATAGTAACATCCATAATCTAGTATTTCACAGTAGTATGAAATAACTTAGAAAACAATGTAAGTTTGAAAAAAATAGCACAAACCTGAAATAGGAAAGATCAGAAATCAATGAAAGCTAGAGAAGAGGTAGATATTAAAAAAGAACTAACAGATTTCAGAAATCAAAGAAGAAAATTAGAAGAACAAAAAAACATTTCAAGAATAAAGTAGGAAAAGCACAAGAGAGAAAATACCTTGTGAAAAATATGGTAAGAAAAAATTATGAAAAACAGAAAAGTGAAAAAATATGACAAAAAGGATTTCAGAAGAAGTAACAGACATACAGACAGAAGAAATCTAATATAAAGAAAAGCCAGGAGCCGTGGCTCACACCTGTAATCCCAATACTTTGGGAGGCTGAGGTGAGAGGACTGCCTGAGCCCACAGGTTCGAGACCTGCCTGGGCAATATGGCGAGACCTCATCTCTACAAAATCAAAAAATTAGCTGGGCATAGTGGCGCGTGCCTATGGTTCCAGCTACTTGGAGGCTGAGGCAGAAGGATCACCTGAGGCCAGCAGGTTGAGGCTGCAGGAGCCATGAGCGTGCTACTGCACTCCAGCCTGGGCAGCAGAGTGAGACTCTGAGTAAAAAAAAATTTAAAAATAAAACTATATATATATATAAAGACAGACAGAAAGGGTCAGAAATGGTGGCTCACACTTGTAATCCTAGCACTTCAGGAGGCCAAGACAGGAGGATCACTTAAGTCCAGGAGTTCCAAAGCCAGCCTGGACAACACAGTGAGATCTCGTACCCACAAAAAATTCAAAAATTCTTTGGGGCCGGGCTCAGTAGCTCAGCCTGTAATTACAGCGCTTTGGGAGACCGAGGTGAGTGGACTGCCTGAACCTGCGGGTTCGAGACCTGCCTGGGCAACTTGGCGAGACCTCATTTCTACAATAAATCAAAAATTAGCCAGGCGTGGTAGCACACGCCTGTAATTTCAGCTACTTGGAAGGCTGAGGCGGAAGGACCACCGGAGCCCAGCAGGCCAAGGCTGCGGTGGCTGGGAGGTGCCACTGCCCTCCAATCTGGGTGACAGAGTGAAACTCCAACTCAAAAAAATAAAAATTAAAATATTAAAAAATAAAATAACAATCAGTTGAGTGTGGCGATGCATGCCTGTAGTTCCAGCTACTTGGGAGGCTGAGAAAGGAGGATCATCTGAGGCCAGGAGGCTGAGGCTGCAGTAAGCCAGGATCGTGCCACTGCACTTCAGCCTGGGCTTCAGACTGAGACTCTGTCTCAAAAGAATAAAAACAAAGATAGAATGGAGTCCCTGAAGAAGAAAAACAAGCTTTGGAACAAGGCAAACATTTAAAACTATAGTTACAGAAAAAAAATTCTGAAATAGATGAAAACAACTTTATATCCTAGTCAAACTATTAAACTTTTAAGACAAAGCAAACATTCAAATTATCTTTTTTGTTATCCAGGAAAAAAAAAATTCCCGTTCACTTAAGTGGGAGAGATGATCATACTAGCATAAGAATTCTCACCAACATTTCATGCAACATTGAGATATGGAGAGAAAATATAGGTCAAGGATTTTAGTCAGCCAAATCTACAAAAACTTTGTAGAAAATACTGTTTCTTCTTAAGGAATCTCCTAGTCAACACATATCAGGCTATCACAAAACAATACAAGAAGCTCCAATGTAAAGAAAATATGAAAGACAAATCCAGAACATGGAACACTTTCCCAGGGATTCTCTTGCTGAATATGCTTCAGACAACCAAAAAAAAAAAAAAAAAGTGTTTTGAAAAGTTTCAATATAAGATAAATACTGGGGAATGGAAAAACTAATAAATCCATAAGACTCCACAACACAAAACATAAAAAAACTTATTTTTGCAACAAATCAATGACACGAAACAAGGTGTTAGGGATGGAGGTGGAACAGGGGGTTATGACCCGTAAATAACCAAAGATAACATATGAACCTTGTTTTCATTTCAATTCGAAAAAAATCAACTATAAAGTCATGTTTAAGTAGACAAAAATCCAATTTTGGATTTGTTACCATATGCAATAAGAAATCATTAATTTTGTTAAGTATGAAAATGACATGTAAGATGACTTTTTTTAGAGATACATACTGAATTATTTAAATATAAATCAATAAATTTGGGGTTTACCTTCATACAAAAGGACAAAAGAGAAAAAAAAAGATGAAGCAAATATGGAAGTCTTGTTAACTGTTGAATATGGATGATGAGTAAATGGAAGCTTACTGTATTAGCCTTTCTACTTCTGTGTATATTTGAAACTGTTCATAAATAAAATCAGATGGTTTAGTATCCAAATAACACAAAAGCATACTACATGACAATAACAAACATAAGTACTGATCAGAGGATGTTGTGTTTTTTTAATGTCTTTCTTTCCTACACACACACACACACACACACACACACACACACACACACACACACACGATGCAGAAAACAGATACAGAAAGATACAAACTGAAAGATACAGATAGAAAAGGTGGGAGACAGCCTCATTATTTTTTTATAGAAAGGGTCCTAAAAATAGGAAATTCTCTTATCTATCTAATTTTAAAATACTAAAGTCCAAAAATGTGCTGAGGAGCACAAGTAGAGAAAGAAACTTGGAAGTTATTTCCCAAATGTATCATATAGTATCTGTCCATTTTACACAAATCTTTTAATCTTCTGGACTTCCAGTTCCTCAGTTACATAAAGAGGATAACAGATGACCTATCTTCCTCTGTGTTACTGTAGGATCAAATACAGTACAGGCAAAATTTCTGTGCATATGTAAACATAATATAAACATAAAGGCATATAAATCAAAGCAGTTCAGATATTTGTTAGCTCTTGCCTTTGTAAATTTCAATTACTTAAAGTAAAATAAATATTAACTGTACTTATCACTTTCTAATTCTCTTATTTTCTAAGTTAATACCATACATATCACAATTTAACTGAGTATCTATTGTTATACTCACTACTCCTGTGTAATAGCGTAGTCCAACCACATGACCTCTTAAAGTTCCAAATAAAACTGAATCTAGCTCTTCATCACTAGTGAGGAAGTCATCTGGAGGGATAACATCTTGGAATTCAAAACGTGGAAAGAAAGTTGGATATGAGAGGCGTGGAAAATTTCCATGGACTCCATATTGGACAGTCTGCAAGTACTTCCAAACAGGATCCCTATTGAAAAAAAAAAAAGACACAGAAAAACAGCATCATACTTAACCAAATATTTCTAAAGACCGTACTAGCATTTATAGGGCAATAGCTTTTTCACCCTTTATTTCAGCAAATGAAATCTTAAATGGGAACCAGTTACTCTGGTTAAGGCAGGAATTGGATGCAGTGAGACGGGAAGGCTTCCAGGAACCCTCTCTGCTCAATACTGGCTCGTCTATCCCTACAGGTATTCAAAATGAAAAACCCAGTAAGGGTTCACAAATCTCTTTCCTAGTGAAAATCATCTATTTAAATGGAAATATATGTGATGTCAGTAACCACAATTATATGCCAAAATGTCAATAGGGATTTTGCCCATGAAACTGTATTTTTTCAGGTAATACGCCCAGCACACGTTAATTCCCTCCGAACAAAACACTTTTTTCAGGTATCCAAACCATGCCATCAAGAGAAACTGACCTCACGCCTGTGACCTCACCTCGTTGATGGAAAGGTAACCCACCCCCCTTAGGTGTAATTGTTTCAGGAACGGGCATGAAAATCAATGTGGACAATGAAAAGTGAGGAGAGAAATCTACTGGGGGATTTCAGGAAGTTTCCATTATCCTAAGAACAGACAGTCGCTTATGTGTCCTGCGTTTTCCTCCCAAGTCGCGCGCACCTTTTGGCTCCCCTGCAAATCTATATTTGCACGTCTGTGCCTGCACAGAAATTGGGAGCTACTCCGGGACAAGGGCTGTTCCTTGGCTCCCCTCTCCGATCACAATGCCGAGGGCACGGTGGACATCTCATGCATGTTTTGTTGAATAAAGCACGGGCCGCGCAGCTTGCAGCCCGGGCCCCCCGCAGCCTGTGACAGTGATTTCCCAAGGCCCTGGCACGAGACGCGCCCGAGCAGCCTCTGCTCGCCAGCCAAGACAATGCATGTATTCCTCCCGCGGCCACACGGGCGACCCGCAGAACGAATAACAGCTGCACAAATCGCCCGGGTAACGCCAAGGGGCCGCGGGGAAGGTCAGGTTCATTTGGGGACGCCTCCAGGCCGTTAGCCTCAGCGCCCCACCCCCTCCGCCCCCTTCACCTCTTGAACATCCAGGACATGGCGCTGAGCGGGACGACAAGGGAAGCGCCTGGGCGTCCCCGGATCGTTCTCGAGCCGCCTCGATAGGCCTTCTTCCAGGCCCCACAGCCCAGAAGCCGGAGACCGGTTCCGAGCGCGGAATCGAGCGCGCACGACTGAAGGCTAAGACGCAGCAAGCCCAGTCAGACGTCGACGCCGTCTCCTTCTAGCAACAATCTGAGCGACCAGCGACGCTCCGTGACTGGCACTGACAACGCCCAATCGCGAGGAGGAGACTGCGGATACAAGCCAATCAGGGCACGGAGAGGCGGGCGACTCCGCCCCGCGCTGCCATTCAAAGACGGTGGGGGGTCCCGGCAGTAGGGGCGGTTCCATCCGGGTTCTTCCCCGCCCCCAAGGCGGTCGCGCGGGAAAGCCACGCGGCCCCGGGGGTGCGACTGCGGTGCCCGCGGTACCCGCAGAGCCGGCGTTTTCTGCTCCATCCTCCGCCTCTAACCAAGGAAGACGACTGTCCTTTCCGTTAGCGCCCTCGAGTCCCAAGTCCCAGCTCCATTCTTCAGGCCCTCTTTTGTCCTGCCTTTCATTTTGTGCTCAAGTAAAGCGACACGTAATGGGGTCCTCCACCGAATGTGGTCCGCTGCTTGCGATCCCCGAAGCCCCCCACGAGACTGTCCTTCGCTTCCTGTATTGAATCCTGGGGATTTGCGCTCAAAAGTTTCGCTTAAAATGGCTCATCAGAGCATCTAGGAGACACTCGGAGTTCGGAAAATCTTCCCTGGAACGTACAGAAGCCCCCTCCCAGCTGTGTGTGTGTTTCTTTTGAGTCGGGGGTCCCATTCTATCAGTCAGGTTGGAGAGCAGTAGTTCTATCGGGGCTCACCGCAGCTTCCACCTTCTAGGGCTTGGGAGAGTAGCTGGGACTACAGATGCGCATCACTAGGCCTGGTTAATTTTTGGATGTATTTGTGTAGAGAGGAGGTCTCGCTGTGTTGCCCAGGCTGGTTTCTGACTTCGGAGCTCAAGCAGTGCTCCCGCCTGGGCCTCCCAAAGTGTGGGATTGCAGGCAAATTTTCTTTTTCTTTTCTTTTCTTTTTTTTTTTTTTGAGTCGGAGTGTCACTCTGCCGCCCAGGCTGGAGTGCAGTGGCACGCTCATGGCCACCGCAGCCTAGACCTGCTGGGCTCAGGCAATCCTTCCGCATCAGCCTTCCAAGTAGCTGGAACCACAGGCGAGCGCCAACACGCCCAGCTGATTTTTTTTTTAATCGTAGAGACGAAGTCTCGCTATGTTGCTCAGGCTGGTCTCGAACTCCTGGGCACAGACTCTCACCTTCACCTCCCCAAACGCCGGGATTACAGGCGTGAACCACTGCGCTCCGCAAATTTTCATTTCTGAGTACAGGAAAGCCCTGACAGATGATCATCGCACAGTTAACTTTGAGGGCGGTGCAGGAAGTGGTGGGCGGGGCCAGCGTGAAGAAGCTTGCTTTCCCCTGGGGGACCGCAGGGGGCGCTCTGTGGGGCGAGTGGGCATACGAGGTGGTGGGGCTCCGAGCAACAGAGACAGAGTATAAGAGAATTCAGGCCCAGGGCGGTTGGTCGGCCTGTGGGTGGCGAAGAGGCTGCTGCCCCAGAGTAGGACTGCTCACTGCCACACAGGATAGGGATTTGGTGGCTAGTAGGACCCGTTGTCACGGTCAGGAGAGGATTGACGGATCGGAGAGGAAAGGTATTTGCAAACATGGCAAATATTGACACTTGCCCTTCATGCAACGGTCATTTTACACTCCCATCAGCAGAGGGTGGCAGGTGGTCAGTTTGTCAAGAGGCATTTGCTCATTATCTTTTTCTTTTCTTTTTTTTTTTTGAGTCGGAGTCTCACTCTGTCGCCCAGACTGGAGT
>NW_007259657.1:1460368-1464827 GCF_000164805.1 Carlito syrichta | reverse complement strand
GATTTACTGTAGAGATGAGGTCTCGCCAAGTTGCCCAGGCAGGTCTCGAACCCGCGGGCTCAGGCAATCCGCTCACCTCAGCCTCCCAAGGCACAGGATTACAGGCTGGGTCACCGAGCCTCTCTTTTTTTCTTTTTTCTTTTTTCTTTTTTTTTTTTTTTTTTATGTGCCTGTAGTTCTGGCTACTTGGAAGGCTGAGGCGGAAGCTCATCTTAAATAAACTATAACAATCTGTGAAGGCGTGCCTTTGTCATCCTAGGTACTTGGGAGGCTGAGGTGGGAGGATTTCTTGAGCGCAGTAGCACCACTGCACTCCAGCCTGGGTGACAGAGCAAGACCCTGTCTCTAAAAAAAATATTTAAAGTAAACTATAGGGATCTGTAACTATGAATCATGGGCTGAGCAACAGAATTGAAGCAATTCTTTTTTTGAGTTAGAATCTCACTCTTGTCACCCAGGCTGGAATGCAGCGGCTCACTCATGGCCACCACAGCCTAGACTTCTGGGCTCAGGCAATCCTTCCGCCTTAGCCTCCCAAGTAGCTGGAACTACAGGCACGTGCCACCACACCCAGCTAATTGTTTTATTTATTGTAGAGACGAGAGTTTGCCAAGTTGCCCGGGCTGGTCTTGAACCCATGAGCTCAGGCAGTCCTCTCGCCTCAGCCTCCCAAAGTGCTGGGATTACAGGTGTGAGCCACTGGGACTAGTTTGCAATTCATTATTTCATCAGAGGAAGTTGATCAGGAAGATAAAGATAACGGCATTCCAAATTATTTTACAGTTTAATTTTTGGTGTGCCAGACTCTAAATAAATTATTGGAAAATATGCCAGAAAGTGCCCAGGTTAAGAATGTTTTGTGTGTCAAAGTAATGAAGCCATACTCACTAGACTAAGAGAAAACTCCAAATGTGAGAATATGATTCTTTCAGGACTTAAGATCTGTGAATTGCCAGGTGCGGTGGCTCACGCCAATAATCCCAGCACTTTGGGAGGCTGAGTTGAGAGGATTGCCTGAGCCCATAGATTCGAGACCAGCCTGGGCAACTTGGCAAGACCTCATCTTTACAATAAATCAAGAAATTAGCCAGGCATGGTGGCGCATGCCTGTAGTCCCATCTACTTGGAAGCCTGAGGCAGAAGATCGTCTGAGCTCAGTAGGTCGAGACTGTGGTGGCCAGGAGTGTGCCACTGCCTTCCAGCCTGGGTGACAGAATGAGACTCTAACTCAAAAAAAAAAATCTATGAGTAATGACAGTCCCATACTTAAACAATGTGGCTTGGATTAAGTAAAATGCACTATTTAAAGTCAATACTGTTTTTGATAATGTCAGTATTTTATGTCCCAGAACCAGCAATTAAACATTCTTTTGTTTAATCATTCTTTATTCTTTTTATTTAAAAAAATCAAGTACCAACTGTACTCAGCTGATTAAAATGTTACAACCATTACAAATTTAGAACTATCACAGTAGATAATGTTTTCTCAAAAATGAACATTTGTTACTGGGAAATGTTAGGGTGGCTTTGGCTGAACTGACAAGAATAGTGGTACAAAAAGAGGATGGTGGGGAAGGTGGAGGCCAGGTGACATAGGAACTTACAATCTGCCATAAGTTTGTGTTTTATTTTAACCACAATGGAAAGCTTGGTTTTTTTGTTCGTTTGTTTTCAGTCAGGGTCTCACTCTGTCACCCAGGTTAAAGTGCAATAGCACAGATCTCAGCTCACTGCAGCCTTGATTTCCTGGGTTCAGGCAGCCCTTCCACCTCCGTCTCCCAAGTAGCTGGAACTTAAGGCACACATCACCACATCTGACTACTTTTTTGTTTTTTGTAGAGACGAAGTCTTGCTATGTTGCCCAGGCTGGTCTCCAACTCCTGGGCTCAAGCAATAATCCTCTTGCCTCAGCATCCCAAAGTGCTGAGATTACAGGTATGAGCCACCTTGCCCGGCCCATTGAATGTTTTAAGCAGGAGAATAATGATCTGATGTAAGTTTTAAAAAATTTTATTTGGCAGCTCTGTGGAGAATGGATCTTAAGAAACAAGGATAGAAGCAATTGACAAGAAACTGTTGTGTCCGAGTAAGAGGTGAAGGTGGCTTTGAAAAGGGAGGTGATAAAAGCTGAGAGAACCAACAGGTTGACTGATAGATTTGGGCAGGAGTGATGAGGGAGGGAAAAGGAATCCAGAATTTCTCTGGCCACTAGCCTCCCAGTCACAAACACACTTTCTCAACTGCCCACCCCACCCTGTATGCAAATTCATTACATCATGCCCCAGTTCGATTCAGTGAAACTGAAACCCATCAATGGCACGTGTGGCTCTTCCTCTCACTGCAGCCTCATCTGTCCTGTCTCTTCCTAACCCGCGCTGCCTGTAATGGCCTAACTTCTCTTTTTTTTTTTTCTTAATAGAGACAAGGTCTCACTATGTTAGCCAGGTTGGTCTTGGACTCCTGGGCTCCAGCGATTCTCTCACCTCGGCCTTAAAAGTGCTGGGATTATCCAGGCATGGTAGCATGCGCCTGTAGTTTCAGTTACTTGGAAAGGTGAGGTGGAAGGATTGCCTGAGCCTAGCAGGTTGAGGCTGCGGTGGCTGAGAGCATGCCACTGCACTCCAGCCTGGGCGACAGAGCGAGACTCTGACACACACACACACACACACACACACACACACACACACACACACACATAAAGTGCTGGGATTACAAGCGTGAGCCATTGAGCACAGCCTGGATATTTTTACATACAACTATAAGGTCACTATCACACCAAGAAAATGAAGAATAAATCACTGCTGCATATCTTCTAATGACTAGTTCATAATCAAATTTTCACAATTGGCTCAAAAAAATGGTTCTAACACTTTGTTTGCAAAACAGAATTTTAAAGCCATTGGAGTGAGGGAAACTTTAAAAGAAGAATCTGATTATCCAAAAATCTGGCTTCAACACAAAACCTCCAAGTTTATATCCTAATAGACTCTAGAAGAAAATAGGATGATGTAAAACCTTGCTTGTTTGTTTGCTTCTTTCACCAAAAACAAGATAAAGTTCAATGGACTATAGGAGAATTTTCAGGAATGACAGGGAGGAGGATTTACACAGCAAATCCCTTAAGTGGTCTTCCACAATGTGTGGGAGGAGTAAACGAATAAAGGTGACTGAAGTGGCTTTGTTACAGGCCCAAGAGTCTGCAGTGAGTCTCCAGCACTGTGAAGACAGGAGGACTTCATCACATCATGATGCTAGCAAGCAGAAGCAGAAAACAGGAGGCTGGTTCCCAACAATGAGGTTAGATAAGTTGTATCAGCAGTAGATGCCTGTAGAAGATGAATGGAGTCCAAACACAACCCTCTTGGAGGGAAAGAGGAAGGAGGCTACATTTTATTTATTTATTTTTATTTTTATTTTATTTTTTTATTTTTTTTGAGTTGGAGTCTCACTCTGTCGCCCGTACTAGAGTGCAGCGGCCGTTCCCGGCCACCGCAGCCTCGACCTGCTGGGCTCCGGCGATCCTTCCGCCTCAGCCTTCCAAGTAGCTGGAATTACAGGCATGCGCTATGACGCCCGGCTGATTTTTTGATTTATTGTAGAGATGAGGTCTTGCTGCGCAGGCGAGTCTCGAACCCGCGGGCTCAGGCAATCCACTCACCTCAGCCTCCCAAAGGCGCGGGATTACAGACTGACACCGAGCCCGGCTTATTTATTTATTGCTTAAGACAGTGTCTCACTCAGCTGCCCAGGCTGGAGTGCAGTGGAGCTCTCCTAACTCACTGCAGCCTCAAACTCCTAGGCTCAAATGATCCTCTCACCTTGGCCTCCCAAAGTGCTGTGATTACAGGGCGAGCCTATCTGAAATTTGAAACCTGAATTTAAATTAATTTAAATTTTAAAATGACTGAACTTTTCAGAATTGACTAAATTAGGTTACCTCCTTTAGGCAAACTGAAGGTTTAAGACAAATAGAAACCAGGCGAGGTGGCTCACGCCTATAATCCCAGCACTTTGAGAGATGGGGGCAAGAGGACTGCCTGAGCCCAGGGTTTTACGACCAGCCTGGGCAATGTGGTGAGACCATGTCTCTACAATACATCAAAAAATTAGCTGGGCATGGTGGCGTGTGCCTGTAGTTCCAGTTACTTGGAAAGCTGAGGTGAAATGATTGCCTGAGCCCAGCAGGTCAAGACTGTGATGGCTGTGAGTGTGCCACTGCACTCCAGCCTGGGTGACAGAGTGAGACTTTGACACACACACCAAAAAAAGACAAATAGAGCTCAATAAAGTTATATCTTTGCAAATATCTTTTTAAAATAAAAAAATAAGGGTTCGAGACCTGCCTGGGCAACTTGGTGAGACCTCATCTCTACAATAAATCAAAAATTAGCCGGGCGTGGTAGTGCACGCCTGTAGTTCCAGCTACTCGGAAGGCTGAGGCGGAAAGATCGCCGGAGCG
>NW_007259657.1:1457555-1460023 GCF_000164805.1 Carlito syrichta | reverse complement strand
GCTCAGGCAATCCACTCACCTCGGCCTCCCAAAGTGCTGGGATTACAGGCTGAGCCACCGAGCCCGGCCATAACTAATTTTAGACTTAGAGAAAATTGCAAAGTTAGTACAAATTTTCGCCTCATATTCCTTACCTCACTATATTAATATTATATATAACCATAATACAATAATCAAAACCAGGAAATTAGACCCACGCCTGGTGGCACCTCCCATCTACTTGGGAGATTGAGGCAGAATACCTTGACCCCAAGAGTTTGACACCAGCCTGGGCGATGGCAGTAAGACTCCATCTCAAAAATAAGAAGTAAAAGAAATTAAAAACAAAAACTAGGAAATGAGTATTGGAGTATTGCTAAAGTACTATTTCTGATCTATTTTTTTAAATAAGCAAAGACAATGCAGTGTAAATTATAGAAAATAAACTCTTTTGTGAGTTATTTGCAACTGAATTTTCTTACCCTCAATCAAGCCTCTATAGATTTTGGGGCAGAATCTTGGGTAAAACGACATTTGAAAGGGCAGAAGAGATGTAAAACTAATGCTGAGTAAAATTCTTAATTAAGTATAAGAAATATCAAGTGCCTACCTTGAAATAAGCACTCAATAAATGCTCTTATTATCATTACTTTTATTGTTGTAGTAGAGTTATTGCCAAATGAGTCCTCCAGCATTGAACAAGAAATATGGTTGATTGAGGCCAATTTCCTAATTGAGGCTCAATCAGCAGGTTTGTTCCTAAGTAGCAGAACAACACTGTTTCCAAGAAACCAGTCATTTTCCCAGGTGCATGTCCTTGAAGCTGACGATTATTTCATCAAGAACCAGGAGACACTTCAATCTCCACTCCCACCCTAAGAAATCTGTGGTGTTCCAGATGATACAGCCCTTTCCCAGGAGATAATTGTTTCCTCCTCTTTGGAGGCCTTGGCTCACTAACAGCTCTTATGTGGTCCAAGCCTAGGGTTGCTGAGGCATTGGGCTGGCCTGGGATCTGCCTGATCTTTTGCTTTCTGCCACAGGTCCTTTCTTAACTTCAGGGAAATACCACTCCAAGCTGTGAAACAATTGAGGGTTTCTGTCATGGCCACAGCCAAAGTTATCTTTTTATTGTATTTTTATTTTTGAGTTGGAATCTCACGCTGTCACCCAGGCGGGAGTGCAGTGGCATGTTCATGGCCACCACAGCCTCCACCTGCTGGGCTCAGGCGATCCTTCCACTTCAACCTTCCAAGTATCTGGAATTGCAGGCACACACCACCACACCCGGCTAAATTTTTGATTTATTGTAGAGATGAGGTCTCACCAAGTTGCCCAGGCCGGCCCCGAATCTTGGCCTCCCAAAGTGCCGGGCTTATCAGCATGAGCCACTGTTCTAGGCCTATCTTTTTATTTTAAAGAATACAACAAAGATTGGTGAACGTTTTTCTGCCTCCTTTTGACTAAAAAATTAGGACTAAAACTTCAACTCTAAATGCACTTCCGATATAATAACAAAAATACTAATTCTTTTCAAAATGGGAGACTATATTGTAGTAGTAATTCATGGGTTTTCTTTTTCCTATGTTGTCCAAGCTAGACTCAAACTCTAGTGATCCTCCAACCTTAGCCTCCCAAGTAGCTGGGATTATAGGCATGAGCCTCACTCAGGTGTAAGTCACTGTTTGTTTTTAATAATTATCACAATCCACCAAACTATTGCATGCTACAGCCATGTGTATGCTAACTCTAAAATTAAGGTCTAATATGTCATTTCAAATAGTTTCTTAGGGCAAGGCTCGGTGGCTCAGCCTGTAATCCCAGCTGAGTCCAGGGGGTTTGAGACCAGCCCGGGGCAACTTGACAAGATCTCATCTCTACAATAAATCAAAAATTAGCGCCAGATGCAGTAGCATGTGCCTGAAGTTTCAACTACTTGGAAGGCTAAAACAGAAGGATCGCTGGAGCCCAGCAGGTCGACGCTGGAGTGGCCATGAGCGTGCCACTGCACTCCAGCCTGGGCGACAGAGTGAGACTCCAATTCAAAAAAAAATTTTTTTTAATAAAAAAAAAAAAAGTAGTTCTTTAGAAAGAAAAAAAAAACTGCCAAAAAGACCCCAAACACGTTTCTCAAATTTGAAGAAAAAATTGAAGAAAAAGACCAATGAATTTTTAGAGGAATTTAATTGTTTTATCTAATAGAATTAGAAATGCCAAGAGACTCAAGTTCATAAACATGAAGTTTTAGGGCTAGAATATGTTAATATCCTATTGTTATAACAGATTTATATATGTATTAAATTTAGCAAATACCTATTAATCAACTCAATATCCAATTGCTAACTTTGTAACATTTACAAATAAATTTTTCATTTCTCAAAATTTTTTTTGAATTAGAGTCTCACTCTGTCGCCCAGACTGGAGTGCAGTGGCCGCTCCTGGCCACCGCAGCCTCGACCTGCTGGGCTCCGGCGATCCTTCCGCCTCAG
>NW_007259657.1:1456736-1457535 GCF_000164805.1 Carlito syrichta | reverse complement strand
AGGCAATCCACTCACCTCAGCCTCCGAAAGGCATGGGATTACAGGCTGAGCCACCGAGCCTGACTTCAAACATTTTTAAGTAATGTGTTGGGTTAAAAAGAAATAAGGAGGGATGTCCCCAAAGACAAACATTAAAGCAATGTCCTAGGTAAATATTCAGCTTATCAGGAAACATCAGAGGTTGGCTACATTAGATATTTGAAGCTGGGAGCAGTGGTTCACGCCTATAAACACAGCACTTTGGGAGGCTGAGGTGAGAGGATTGCCTGAGCCCACAGGTTCAACACCAGCCTGGGCAACTTGGTGAGACCTCTACAGTAAATAAATAAATAAATAGTAGCAGGGCATAGTGGCGCATGCCTGTAGTTCCAGCTACTTGGAAGGCTGAGGTGGAAGGATCACTTGAGTCCAGGAGGTCAAGACTGTGGTGGCCATAAGTGCGCCACTGCTCTCCAGCCTGGGTGACAAAGTGAAACTCCAACTCAAAAAATTTTTTTTTTTAATTTGAGAAGAAGAAAGACAATCAAGGAAAAAATCCAGGCATGGTGGCTCATGCTTGTAATTCCAGCACTTTGGGAGGCTGAGGCAGGAGGACTGCTTGAATCCAGGAGTTCGAGACCAACCTGAGCAATATAGCAAGACCTTGTCTCTACAAAAAAATACAAAAATTAGCCAAGCGTGGTGACACACAACCTTAGGGGGTTTTTTTTGTTGTTGTTTTTTGAGTTGGAGTCTCACTCTGTTGCCCAGTCTGGAGTGCAGTGGCCGCTCCAGGCCACTGCAGCCTTGACCTGCTGGG
>NW_007259657.1:1449354-1456716 GCF_000164805.1 Carlito syrichta | reverse complement strand
TAGAGATGAGGTCTCCCAAGTTGCCCAGGCGGGTCTCGAACCCACGGGCTCAGGCAATCCACTCACTTCAGCCTCCCAAGGCGTGGGATTACAGGCTGAGCCACTGAGCCCGGCTAGGTTTTTTTTGAAAGGATGATAAAGTACCAAATAGAACCCAATCTTTTCACCAAGTATCATTTTATTATAGAAAGATTTTCTAACACTTAACCGGGTTATCCTGATTAATCCAGAACTTTTAATCAAGAACTTTTAAGAGTCAATCAAAGCTTCTAATTAGCACTAACAAACTTGTAATGATATAATTTGAGTAAAATATTTTAAAGCTTTGTTTAACCTATACACTCTAGTTAATGAGATGTGTTTAATTATTTTTAACATCAAAAATAGGTGAATATTATTACTACCTTTGCTAGGGATTCATGGCCTTAGGCTGAGAGTTAAAGAAGTTGCTATAAACACACAAACAAATATGAAGTCTAAAAGATAAGTAATGAATAGTCTCTGAATATACAATGGGAAATAAGGTTTCTCTTTCATGAGCTTAGAAAAATAGCAAGGGTCACAAATCACCAAACTTCAAGTGAGATTAACAAAGTACTACAATAGAGATAAAAAGTATTGTGTTCTGGGAACCAGGTAAAGCATGTTCTGAGGCTTCAAGGACTAGTTGACAGCTAAGCTGAACCAGGAATGGTGAGTGAATTTCAATGCCTGTGTGCAAGGGGGTATTCAGAGCTGGAGAGAAAGGCACCAAGTATCGAGCCCATTCAAAAAATAATGGATGGAGTGTTCGTTTGAATAGAAGGATGTTTAATGAGAGATTATATAAAACAGAAATGAAAACCTCATCCAACTAAAGTCAGAAACAATGAAGTTTTGTGTTTCTCAGTATCAATTCAGAATAGGATCTGAGGTGGCCAATAAAAATTAAAAGAGGATAAATATTTTCCTAAACACTAAGACTTTACATGCTTTTTCTTGAGATCAATTAGCTGAGAGGCTGTCGTGCTGGCTGCCACCCACCCCAGGAGTCCCTTATAATCAATACTGCCCATTAGCAAAAATCTTCCATAATGGAAATTTATTTTGGAAACAAAATAGGACAAAAACAAAATTAAGAAACTACCACAGCAAATTTTAGCCCCTCGTAATTGACCTATGTCCCCAATACATTTCCCCTCCTACCCAAATCATTAGCCACCCAAAAAATGAATGCAAGATCTATATCAACCTAAGGGTCCTACTGTATACTATTGTATAACTAGGATATTGTTAACCTTCTACCTAATTTTTTTTTTTTTTTTTTGAGTTGGAGTCTCACTCTGTCGCCCAGACTGGAGTGCAGTGGCCGCTCCCGGCTACTGCAGCCTCGACCCGCTGGGCTCCGGCAATCCTTCTGCCTCAGCCTTCCAAGTAGCGGAATTACAGGCATGTGCTACCACGCCCGGCTGATTTTTTTTGATCTATTGTAGAGATGAGGTCTCGCTGCCCAGGCGGGTCTTGAACCCGCGGCAATCCACTCACCTCAAAGCACTCACCTCAGCCTCCCAAAGGCGCAGGATTACAGACTGAGCCACCGAGCCCGGCTACTTTCTACCTATTTACAAAATATTCTCATTCAGAGAACTAGAGAATCATTACAAATATTGCCACTCTAGATTTCTATCCTTTGAGCTAGTTCAAAATCCTGAAATAAACACAGCAAAATTACAGATTTCTCTACACTACCATTGAAGAGTAATTATCCCAAAAAGCTTACAACCAAAATCCTCATTTCCTAATTCCTAGGCTAGTACAATGTTTTCCCTCAGATCATGCAATTTAATCTAACAACTGAAAATATACAAAAAGATTAAAAGTCATGCAAAAATAAAAAGCTACTAACGCCCCCCAAAAATTCACTAAAAAATATACTATACATGGCACCACACTAAAAGACTAAAGATCAATAATTTACCCTTTTTTTAAGCTATAGACATTTTAGAAAGTACTTGATAAATTAACAGTTTATAAAAAATAGGATAAAAATTTGCAGAAAACAAAAATCATCTCATATTTTGAAAGAGGCTTATAAAATGTTGTGTCCACAAAAATTAATGTCTGTTCTTAGGCTGATTCACACACAGGACAATTTTTAAACCAATTCACTTTGTTGTTTTCTTCATGCTTGCTTCACGGTTGCAGGGATGTTAGCAGAAGCCTGTTCCAGGTACACTAAGTACTCTTAACAAATTCCTGAAGGTCTTTTGTGCTGCCAGTTGTTTTCTAGCACCCGCTGCCAGTGCCTTTGTTTTTATCAAATGTTTCTCTCTTTTTTTTGAGTTGGAAGCTTACTCTGTTGCCCAGGCTGGAGTGAAGTGGCACTCTCACAGCCACTACAGCCTCAACCTGCTAGGCTCAGGTGATCCTTCCACCTCAGCCTTCCAAGTAAAATTAAAAGAAGATAAATATTTTCCTAAACACTAAGACTTGACATGCTTTTTCTTAAGATCAATTAGTTGAGAGGCTGTCTGGCTGGCTGCCACCCACCCTGGAAGTCCCTTATAATCAATACTGCCCATTAGCAAAAATCTGCCATAATGGAAATTTATTTTGGAAACAAAATAAGACAAAAACAAAATTAAGAAATGATCACAGCAAATTTTAACCCCTGGTCATATGCCACCATACCTGGCTATTTTTTTAAATTATTATTGTAGATACGAGGTCTCACCACCTTGCCCAGGCTGGCCTCAAACCCCCTGGACTCAGCCAATCCTCTCGCCTCTGCCTCCCAAAGAGCTGGAATTACAGGCATGAGCCACTGTGCCAGGTTTATCCAAAGTTTCTTTACCAGAGCATCTTCGCATTGTAATTCATTCCTTAATCCCAACATAATCTTTTTTGATAACTTGCTCTGGTTTCCTGAAAAATAATTGTAACTTTTTTTTGTAGGAAAAAAAATATTCTGCCAGTTTTGCAATTCCCAGGAGCTTCTGGACACATTGATCAACAGTTTGAATTTCCTCCTAATTAAAGCCATTGATAGTCATTTAAAAATGTGTGATATCATCTTAAGCAAATGACATTGAAGCTGCACACGTCACTTATGTTTCATATTCCACTGACAGGAGTTGATCCAATGTAGCCAAGCCTGCAGCAAGGGAGGCTGGAAAATGTAGCCATTGGGGGGGTACAACTGGTAATCTGCTACAAACCCTAAAGTTCAATAACATAACTTTTCATAAGTATACAAAATAAAATGCTATTCAGTCAATGGGAGAGATGTTCGCAAAAACGTTTTCTATAGTAAAATGCTGATAATTTTGAATTAAGATAGCAGAAAAAATACAAAATTAGTCAGAATTAGTTATATCTCTCTCTCTCTCTCTCTGCACACACAGAGGAAAATCCATGTGAGAGTACAAGAAGGCAGCCAGAACCCAACTTTGTTGGCACCCTGACTCAGACTTCCAGTTTCCAGAACTGTGAGAAAATACATTCCTAGTGTTTCAGCACCCAGTCTATGGTATTCTGTTATGTAGCCCAACTCTGACAAGCATATATGGGTATTTGATGTTTGTCTCCATATTTTCTGAGAGTTTTTTTTTTTTTTAAATCAGACAAAAAGTTATTGCCTGAGCCCAGCAGGTCAAGTCTGCAGTGGCCAGGAGCATGCCACTGCCCCCTAGCCTGGGTGACAGGGACTCCAACTCAAAAAAAATTTTTTGTGTATCATTTTTATTTTTTATATATTTTTTGAGTTGAGATCTCACTCTGTCACCCAAGCTGGAGGGCAGTGGCACAATCACTGCTCACTACAGCCTCAACGTTCTGGGCTCAAGTGATTTTCCCACTTCAGCCTCCCAAAATGCGAGATTACAGATGAAAGCCACCATGCCCAACCACTGCTGAAATTTTTGATGGGATAATTCTTTGTTGTGGGGGGCTATCCTGGGCATTGCAGAAGGTTTAACAGCATCCCTAGCCTCTATTCACTGGATCCTCCCTCCTCCCACCACCTGAAGGTCAAAAATGTTTTTGGACATTGTCAAATGACCCCTAGAGGGTGTGAAATCACTGTTTATTAAGAACCACTGCCACCAGGCACAGTGGCTCACGCCTATAATCCCAGCACTTTGGGAGGCGAAGGCAAGAGGATTGCCTGAGCCTAGGGGTTCAAGACCAGCCTGGGCAAATTGGCGAGACCTCATCTCTACAATACATCAAAAAATTAGGCGTGGTGGCGTGCGCCTGTAGTTCCAGCTACTTGGAAGGCTGAGGCTGAAGGATCACCTGAGTCCAGTAGGTCGAGACTGTGGTGGCTGTGAGCATGCCACTGCACTCCAGCCTGGGCAACAGAGTGAGACTCTGACTCAAAAAAAAAAAAAAAATCACTGCCATGCATGATCTCACTCACACCTGACTAAATGCCATTCATATGCTGATACTCCCAACCGTGTACCTGTAATCCTGACTTCTTCTCTGAGCTCCAAATTCATTCTAATAAACATCTTAAACTTATAAATCTAAAAAAGGACTCTCAATTCCACCTCTCCACCTCTTCCATGTGCTTATCCTTTTCCTGGTTTTCCCTGTTTCAGTAAACATAATGCCAAAAGAACTTGCAGTCAGCTATTCTTCTTTTTTAAAAATCTATTTCTTTGGTCTTTTACTTTCTTTTTAGTCAAGGTCTCTGTCAACCAGGCTGGAGACTAGCATGATCACAATAATCAAGGCTCATGGCAGCCTCAACCTCCTGGGCTCAGGCGATCCTTCCACCTCAGTCTCCCTGGTAGCTGGGAACTACAGGCATAGGCCACCACACCCGGCAAATATTTTTGTAGAGATGAGGTCTCACCGTATTGCCCAAGTTGGTCTAGAACTCTTGGGTTCAAGCGATCCGCCCATCTCAGCCTCCCAAAATCCTGGGATTACAGGTGTGAGCTGTACTTCCGGTCTTAGTTATTCTTGATTCTTCTCCTTCTCACCAAGTTGCCCAGGCTGGTTTTGAACCCCTGGGCTCAGGCAATCCTCTCGCTTCTGCCTCCCAAAGTGCTGGGATTATAGGCATGCACCACCAAGCCCTGCTCTAGTCTCATTTTTTAATCAGCAGCCAGAAATCCTTTTATAATGTAAATTATATGCTGTCATCACCTTGTTTAAAATACTCCAGTGAGTTACCTTTGCCTTAAAATGACATCCAATTCTTCCACGTCATGTTATCTAACCCTGCCTCTCTCTTTAGTCCTATCTCATACCACACACACTCTCCTGTGCTCTCTTTGCTTCAGCCACACTGGCCCTCTCTCTTTGTGACATAGGTACTACCAAGCTGCTCAGGCCTCCAGGCTTCTAAAATTCCTATTTCCTCTGTGCGTACCCACAGACCTTTCCATGCCTGACTTCTTCTCCTGCTTCAGATCTTGGCTCCAAAGTCACCTCCACAGAAAGTGAGGCAGGGGCCATCTGAAAATGCAGGAAAAAGGGGAAATAAGTTACTTCCTGCTTCTTTGTGCTTTCTCTTTCCCGGGCTTTTTATTTTGGCGGGTTACATGTTTAAACTTTTGGTGGCAACCAATTAGAATACTAATCCTGTAAACCAATCAGCAAGTAGGACATGTAAATGAGATGATTATGTGAAACCAATCAACGTGCAACACGTAAGACTAATGGGAACCCCTAAGCTATGGAAAATCCAATCAAATTGTATGGTGCCAATGTGTTACCTTATAAGGAAGACAAAGGTGTTACAATGTAAAGGGAAATTAAAAAGATATATAAGGCAGTGCCCCAATGTGTTCAGGGCTCAGCCTTTGGATGTCAATCCACTGGAGCCAGTGCCAGCGTGAATGAACTCTGCTTCCTGGCAAAGAAGCTTCGGTGTCCTGTCTCTCTCTGTGGAATATTCCAGCTACAAAAGGACTTCCTTGACTTCTGGATCTGAAGTACCCATTCCCGGCCGGGCAAAATGGTGCACACCTGTAATCCCAGCACTTAGGGAGGCTGAGGCAGGAGGATTGCTTGAACCTGAGAGTTTGAAACCAGCCTAGACAACATAGTGAAGCCTTGTCTTTACCAAAAAATAAAAAATAAAAAATAACCAAGCATGGTGGTGCATGTCTATAGTCCCAGTTACTCAGGAAGCTGAGGTGGAAGGATCACATGAGCCAGGAGTTTGAGGCTATGGTGAGCTGTGATCCTGCCACTACATTCCAGCCTCCAGCCTGGGCAACAGAGTGAGAAAAAAAAAAGTTATAAATTTTGAATTACAAGACAAGCAGAAAGAGTTTTAGATTTAAATTCCACAGCCAGGAGTGGTAGTGCACGCCCGTGGTTCCAGCTACTTAGAAGGTTGAGACGAAAAGATTACCTGAGCTCAGTAGGTCAAGGCTGTGGTGGCTGTGAGCATGCCACTGTACTCCAGTCTGGGCAACAGAGTGAGATTCTAACAGAAAAAAAATAGATCCTTAGATGATACTTTTAGTTTTTGAAGCTGGAGGCAAGAAAACCTGAGACTGTAGGTTAACAGAAAAACTAATAAGAAATGAGGCCAATACTTTGTCTATTGAAAAAAGATTAAGCCAGAGACATGGTCATGGTTAAAGTGTGACCCTCTAGAACTTACCAAAATCAAGAAGGTTGTTTCTCTCCAGGTAAAACCACACTTAAACTTTTTTCACCAGAACTCTTTATTTTTATTACATTAGCTAAGATAGCGCTGAATATTTTGTGTCCAATTTTTCATTTAATTACTTGAAAAATATGTATTGGTCATCTCCTATGTGATACAGCTTTCTACTAGACACTGGAGATACAGAGGTGACAAGTGGCTGACAATCTAGTTTATCTGGGTAGGTCACAGGAATGTCTATGAGTTAGACTGATTCAGTTCCAATCCGCTTGTTACAGGAAAATAGGTTGGACTATCTATTGAGAGTTACCAGGAAGAACACATCAGAAGAATAAATGTTCAGAAGTTAAGGGGCTCTCAAGGAATGGCTACATAGGGGAGTTATATTGTGTGACAGCCTTCTTTGCCCCCATGGCCCAATGCAGCCTCTGTCTGTTCTTCCACTGACACCCCTGTAATATGATGTTTCTGGGATTTTTTTTTTTTTTTTTGAGTTGGAGTCTCACTCTGCCGCCCAGGTTGGAGTGCAGTGGCATGCTCACGGCCACTCCAGTCTCGATCTGCTGGGCTCAGGTGATCCTTCAGTCTCAGCCTTCCAAGTAGCCGGAACCACAGACATGAGCCACCATGCCCAGCTAATTTTTTGATTGATTGTAGAGATGAGGTATCATGTTGCTCAGGCTGGTCTTAAACCCCTGAGCTCAGGCAATACTCTCACCTCTGCCTCCCAAAGTGCTGGGATTACAGGC
>NW_007259657.1:1443258-1448992 GCF_000164805.1 Carlito syrichta | reverse complement strand
TAATCCCATGCCTTTGGGAGGCTGAGGTGAGTGGATTGCCTGAGCCCACAGGTTCGAGACTCGCCTGGGCAACTTGGCAAGACTTCATCTCCACAATAAATCAAAAATTAGCTGGGTGTGGCGCGCGCCTGTAGTTCCAGTCACTTGGAGGCGGAAGGATTGCCGGAGCCCAGCAGGTCGAGGCTGCGGTGACCGGAAGCAGCCACTGCACTCCAGTCTGGGCAACAGAGTGAGATTCCAACTCAAAAAAATAAAAAAAATAAAAGCACAGTTGTGCGAATTATTAGTTTCCTCCTGGAGGTACTTCCCCCTGGTTTTTACTTCTCTCTTCCTGTGGGCAAAGCTAGGTCCTCCTATGCCCCTCCTGCCAAGGACATGTGCTATAGACCCTGTGAAACCTCTTTTCAGGCTGGCCAACAAGACTCTGACACCTACTGGGGAAGACACTTACCCACCTTGGTTCACTCTGGCATTGCCTATGGCCTAATCATGCCTCTAGAAGAGCCTCAGAAAAAAAAGCTTGTTTTCTCTGCCGCTTCCCAGTCTATCCCTGAACAACACAAATAAGTATGCAGACAGTTCTGTGATCAGAAGGAGGCTGTGTTTGTTAATTTAGCCACCATAATCTCTTTTTGGTTAAAGCATCTCCAAAGTGAACCCTGATCCCCCAAATTCCATGTTTGCGTTGTTAAAGGCTGGCAGATGTGTTTATTTCAACTATTCTCTCCACTTTTCTTTGTTCTGTCAAGCTGGGTTTCTGTCTTCTAAGTGGCTGTCTCTTCTATAGGTACCATATCCATAGTCAGGCACTAGAAATCCTTTAGTATTTCATGCTCAACATGTCACACACTCATTGCAATTGACTAGTCCCCTTCTAAGCAGTTGCCTTTTGGAAACAAAGCCAAAAGAGGTTACTCAAGGGCTCACTGTGAAGAGGAACAGACCCTGGGGTGTGTAAGGGAAGGAGCCAGGGCAGTGACCTAGTGTGATTCTATGTGCCCTTCCAAGTCTGACACAACATGCATATTTGTGTCTATCAGTGCATTGCATACTATGTGTGTTCACATGCATGTTGTGCAAATGGCCGGATATCTCCTTCAGTTAATTTTTTGAATGAGATAGCTTATAAGTAAGGGTATCTTGTGTAAGAATGTTTGGATACACATGTGTGTGAATTTCCCTAACCAACGAATGGCACTGCCCTACCCCAGGGCAGCCCAAAGTAATCTGCCATCCCTATCCAATCAATGACCTTTTTATCTAGCCCATCTCCTAATATATCTCATTACCATAATTTATCTCCTCTCCATCTCCACCATTCCTACTCTAGCCCAAACAACTATCATTTCTTCATATGAATTTCTGGCTCCAATTTCAATCCCTCCATTCTACCCTCCACAATGTAGCTGGATTTTTCTCAAATCCTATTCCAAGTAGGTGTAATGCGGTAACCCCATCTGAGAGGGCTTGCATGCAAGATTCTTGACATATTCCAAAGAAGTCACCCAGCAGTTCAGCAAGGCAAGACACTGGTTTATTAGAACTTACAGAAGGCACTGATGGCGGCAGGTTGGTGAAAAATCCATCTCGGGACAGTATAGCAAACAATTTTATAATCCTATACAGTATTTACAATCACATTGATTAAGAGTGCCGACTACACCAGCCGGGCTAGGTGGCTCAGCCTGTAATCCCATGCCTTTGGGAGGCTGATGTGAGTGGATTGCCTGAGCTCGCGGGTTCGAGACCCGCCTGGGTGTGAGACCTCATCTCTACAATAAATAAAAAAATCAGCCGGGCGTGGTAGTGCATGCCTGTAATTCTGGTTACTTGGAAGGCCGATGCAGAAGGATCGCCGGAGCCCAGCAGGTCGAGACTGTGGTGACCGGGAGCGGCCACTGCACTCCAGTCTGGGTGACAGAGTGAGACTCCAACTCAAAAAAAAAAAAAAAAAAAAAAAAAAAGAGTGCCGACTACATTATCTTTAGGTCGCTTGGTTACCTGCCTCAGTGACTCATTATTGGAAATATGCCTGTCAGCAACCAGCCTTGGCCAGAGACTACTCCCTAAGGGCCAGGGAAAGAAAGAAGCCAGGTATAGGGGGAAAGGAGTCTATGTCTGGACATTTCCTTCATGCAGGTAAGACCTCTGCCCAGAGCTCTAACGTCTCCACACTGTCCAAGAGATAATATCCAAGTTGCTCAATTCTGCTTTAGGTGGTCCTTCTCCCTACCCCACCTTTTTCCTCCTTACCCCTTTGCCAGTGCCCTGGGTTCTTGTAATCTCTCAAGATAGAAATCAAGAGAGATCACCAGATGTAGCAGCAAAGAGAAAGTTTATTTAGCCCATGCATGAGGAAGCAAACACCATAGAGGAAAGGAAATGAATGGGCTGCTACCCAAAGGTAGGGTGAGGGACAGGATATGTTAGGGCATGTATAGGTGGGGGTCTCTTTAGCACTTGTGCAGAGGGTGATCATGCTTCTTCAAATATGGCACTTAGTATTAGCATTTTAACTCCACCCTGTGAGTGATTTTTAGCATTAAAATGAGGAAAGAGTAACTATAAATCAAAGTTAAAGTTTGGCTGCACATATGGGGCTTCGGGAAAGTCCCTAGCACCCCTGAAACAGGAACTTGGGCATAACAGTTCTTGTTTTCTTGTTACTGATTGGCTATACCTGACGCCTAAACTAGAGTTAGGGGCTTTTTGTTCTCATCTGAGCTAGGCCACAACAGGAAGCCACAATGGACAGACGGCCTGGTCTGCCTGTCTCATCCCCACCCAATGTTGAAGTTCTAAGGATTAACTCCCCTCTAGTTCCTGGGTTGTAGATGCCTTTCTCAGGGATCCTGGAACTGCCTGTACTCCTTGCCAATCTCCAGTCTGGATCCTACAGATTTCTGCTCCGACTTCAGGCCCCCTGGGAAACTTTCCACCTACACGCCTCTGTCTAAGGCAGCAGTGATAACCTATGACATTTTGTCGGTTTGCTTGCTAGCCCGTCACAGACTGTAAGCTTTGGAAAGACTAAGTCCTAACCCGCAAGAAGGTTTTTTAAAATTTTGAGCCGGAGTCTCATTCTGTCGCCCAGGCTGGAGTGCACTGGCAAGCTCACAGCCACTGCAGCCTCGACCAGCTGGGCTCAGGCGACCCTTCCGCCTCAGCCTTCCAAGTAGCTGGAACCACAGGCATGTGTCACCATGCCCGGCTAATTTTTTGATTTACTGTAGAGATGAGGTCTCACCGAGTTGCCCAGGATGGTCTCGAACCCATGGGCTCAGGCTATCCTCTCACCTCGGCCTCCCACAGTGCTGGGATTATAGTCGTGAGCCACCGCGCCCGGCCCGCAGAAAGGTTTTATAGTCCCTTGACGGACGGGCAAAAGGCAAAGGGAAAAGTAAGCATCGCGCCCGCCCCGTCCGGGGCTGAACGGGTGCCAGCCTCGGGAAACGGCAGCACATACCCACTTCGCCCGGGCCTCAGCCTCCAGCCTCCAGCCTCCAGCGCCGCGCGGACGCCACTGGGCATGCGCAGCCGGAGCCCCAAAACTACGATTCCCAGAACCCTCCCGAAATGCATCTTCATTCAGGGCTGCACTACCCAGAAAGCTCCGCAGGGAGGCGCACAGGGATCGGAAGCTTTTCTTTGACCCAGAACAGAGGGCCCCATTAACCCGTAATTTATCCTTGGCGTGGGAAGGATTGACTTGGTCTCCGCCTTGACTTTGTCTCCGGTACGGTGTCTGCCAGGGCTCGCTTAGACTTGTCAGTTCATCAGCTCACGGTGATATTCAAAGTTCCGAGAAATAGCGGGGCGCGGTGGCTCACGTCTGTAATCCCAGCACTTTGGGAGGCGGAGGCGGGAGGATTGCCTGAGGCCAGGGGTCCGAGACCAGATGGACAACTTCGCGAGACCTCGTCTCTACAATAAAGCAAACAAAAGAGATTTAGCCGGACGTGGTGGCGCACTCCTGTGGTTCCAGCTCCTTGGAAGGCTAAGGCAGAAGGATCACCTGAGCCCAGCTGGTCGAGACTGGGGTGGCGTGAGCGTGCCACTGCACTCCAGCCTGGCCGACAGAGTGAGACTCGGACTCAAAAAAAAAGTTCCGAGAAATGGAGACTTTGAAGGGTGTGAAAGGGACGAAAAAAGATCCCAGCCGCTGCTGGATCTCCCCAGCCCCCTTGTGTCAAACATAGGCAGGTGGTTAGAAAACTGGTGGCTCCCTGGGTCCCAGATTTTTTCCTGCTCACACTGGCTTGGAAGGTCTCTTGACCTCTAGGGGTTCCAGTGCCCTGGGAGCCTTTCCATGGGGCCATAGGGCACCTGATGCAGAAGGCGAGGTAGTTCTCAAATTCCACTGCGTTTCAGCTTCAGGGACTCAACTCCACCAGTCTAAGTGCCCAGATTCCACCCCCTACCTTAAATCTTCCACCTCCCCCACCCCAACTCTGGTATTCCAGTTTCTTTCAGACCTTACCATCTCCTTCTTTTCCTTTGGAGTCTGGCATCATCCATTGTTTCCTCGTATGGAGAGTGCAACACCTCTCACATCCCATTGGTGCTGGGGCTACAAGTCAGTCAAGGGCTTTCAGAAGCCTACCTGGAGAAGACAGTTCAGTACTTAGGTCTCAGTTTCCCCACTTGATATGAAGCTTCTTGGATTCAGGACAGAGAGAAGAGGTATGTGGAGATGGATGATCTAGGCAATTGCTTGCATTGGGCCTTATTCCTGTAACTTGTTAATGATAGTTATCCTTAACCAGAAGAATCAGCCTATACCCTGACCTGGTCCATCAGGTTTCCCCAGCTGGCAGTGCAATGTTTGCCTTCCGCCCACAGGGGAAATCAAAACCCTAGAGTACAGAGGAGAGGGTTCACCACTACTCTCCAGATACTCTGGCTCATGTCAGTTGTGTGATTGTGTCTGGCAGTTGCAGGGATCAGTCAGGATCATGCCTGGAAGCTAGAAAAAGAACCTGGAAGCTATTTTTTTTTTTTTAGTTGGAGTCTTACTCTATCGTCCAGGCTGGAGTGCAGTGGCACGTTCACGGCCACCGCAGCCTCAACCTGCAGGGCTCAGGTGATCCTTCCACCTCAGCCTTCCAAGTAGCTGGAACTACAGGTGCACACTTGGCTAATTTTTTTATTTATTGTAGAGACGAGGTTTCATTAAGTTGCCCAGGCTGATCTTGAACCCCTGGGCTCAGGCAGTCCTCTTGCCTCGGCCTCCCAAAATGCTGGGATGATAGGCTTGAGCTACCACGCCCAGTCAGAACTTGGGAGCTATTAATGAACACTAGTGTTGCTTATAATGTGAAGGTGTGAAGATGAGGCCACTCTGGGAAAGGATGTCCTTGAGAGTAAGGGGTAGTGAGTGGATCAGTCGGGTTCCAGTTCCTTGACTATGAATTGACCTTGGATAGTTAGCTCTCTAGGTCTCAGTTTCTCCTTCTAGATAATATGTGGGGGGGGGGAGAGAGGTGTGTTTGGAGGGGGGTGGTCATTGACAGCTTTTTCCTGTGTTAAGGAGTGTTCCTGCACCAAAAAAGAGGCGACTATTATGTTAGATTCTTATCAGACCACTAGAGGTCACTACTAACTAACAGTATTTGTCTGAAGAACCATTTAGTAAGGGTGTTGATTTACTCAGTACGCTAAGCACAGAGGAAGAGGAGTCCATAAAGCCAGTGGTTCCCAGACTTTGTTGCATATTGGAATCTTTTTTTTTTTT
>NW_007259657.1:1429106-1443128 GCF_000164805.1 Carlito syrichta | reverse complement strand
TTTTTTTTTTTTTTTTTTTTTTTTTTTGGAGTCAAGAGTCTCACTCTGTTGCCCAGGCTGGAGTGCAATGGCATGCTCACAACCACCGCAGCCTTGACCCACTGGGCTCAGGCAATCCTTCTGCCTCAACTTTCTAAGTAGCCAGAACTACAGGCGCTACCACACCTGGTTGATTTTTGATATATTGTAGAGACAAGGTCTCGCCAAGTTGCCTGGGCTGGTCTCGAATCCTCGGGCTCAGGCAATCCTCTCACCTCGGCCTCCCAAAGTGCTGGGATTACAGGCTGAGCCGTGGAGCCTGGCTGCATATTGGGATCTTTAAACAATACTGATGTCTGGCTCCTGTCTCTAGGCATTTTGAGAAAGCTTCAGTGTCTAAAGTGTAATGAAAGGGAGTGGTAGGAAATGCTATTGGAGAGCGAGACAGGCCAGGTAATACAGGGCCTTGTGGGCCAAGCTAAGAAACTTTAGTTTAAATCTGAGTACCACGGGAAGCCATTAGAATGTTCTGAGTAAGAAGGTGACACCATCTTTTTCTCCCTGTCTCTCACATTTTAAATTCTTGAACAGGCTGGGTACAGCAGCTCACACCTGAAATCCAGCACTTTTTGGAGGCTGAGGAGGATTGCTTGAACCCAGGAGTTAGAGACCAACCTGGGCAACATAGTGAGACTGTGGTCTCTACAAAAAATAAAAAAATAGTCCAGTGTGTGGTGGTACATACCTGTAGTCCCAGCTACTCAGGAGGCTGAGGTGGGAGGATTGCTTGAGCCCAGGTGGTTGAGACTGTGGTGAGCTGTGATTGTGCCACTGCACTCCAGCCTAGGTGACTGATGACAGAGTAAGCTCCTCAACTCAAAATAAATAAATAAGTAAATAAAATGAAAGTCTTTAGCAAATATTTCTTTCTTTTTTTTTTTTTTTTTTGAGTCAGAGTCTCACTCTGTTGCCCAGGTTGGAGTGCAGTGGCACACTCACAGCCACCACAGCCTTGACCTGCTGGGCTCAGGCATTCCTTCTACTTCATCCTTCCAAGTAGTTGGAACTACAGGTATGCACCACCATGCCCAGCTAATTTTTTGATTTATTGTAGAGATGAGGTCTCGCTATGTTGCCCAGGCTGGTTTCAAGCCTGTGGGCTCAGGCAATCCTCTCTGCCTCCCAAAGTGCTGGGATTATAGGCATGAGCCACTGTGCCTAGTTGCACGTAGTGGTTTCTTTTGTTTGTTTGTTTGTTGTTGTTGTTGTTGTTTTTGAGTTGGAGCCTCACTCTGTCGCCCAGACTGGAGTGCAGTGGCCGCTCCCGGCCACCGCAGCCTCGACCTGCTGGGCTCCGGCAATCCTTCTGCCTCAGCCTTCCGAGTAACCAGAATTACAGGCGCACGCTACCACGCCCGGCTAATTTTTTTTTTATTTTATTTTATTGTAGAGATGAGGTCTCGCTGCCTAGGCGGGTCTCGAATCCGCGGGCTCAGGCAATCCACTCACCTCAGCCTCCCAAAGGCGCGGGATTGCAGGCTGAGCCACAGAGCCCGGCAGTGGTTTCTAATGGTGGTTTTGATTTGCATTTCTCAAATGACTAATGATGCTGAACAATCTTTATGTGCTGATTTGCCATAAAATGTCTTCTTTGATGAAGTGTCTGTTCATATCTTTTGCCCATTTTTAAAATTGAGTTTTTTAAATTGTAGTGTTTGAGAGTTCTTTGTATTTTCAGATACAAGCAATTGTTTTCTTCCAGCCTGTAGCTTGTCCTTTCATTCCCTCAACAGAGACTTTCAAAGAACAAAAGCTTTCAGTTTTGATGAAATTCCTTCTCTCTGCATCGTGTTTTTGGCGTTGTATGTAAGGAATCTGAGTCAGGGTCTCACTCTGTCACTCAGGTTGTGGTACAGTGGAACAATTACAGTTTACTGCAGCCTGGACCTCCCAATTAGTTGGGACTCTAGGATCCCAATTAGTTGGGACTCTAGGATCCCAATTAGTTGGGACTCTAGGCGCATGCCACCACACCCAGCTATTTTTTTTTTTTTTTTTTTTGGTAGAGAGGAGGTCTCACTTGTTGTCTAGACTGGTCTTGACCTCCTGGGCTCAAGAAGTCCTCCCTCCTCAGCCTACCGAATTGCTGGGATAACAGGCATGAGCTGCTACACTCAGCCTATTACCTATTTTCGGTTAATTTTTATACATGGTGCAAAGTTTCCATTAAAGTTTATTTTTTGCGTCTTGATTTGCAATAGCTTTATGCACAATTTGTTGAAAACCCTATCCTTATTCCACTGAATTGCCTTTGTGCCTTTGTCAAAAATTGTGTCCATATGTGTTTTATTAATATAGTGAATTACACAGATTGATTTTCAAATGTTAAACTAACTTTGCATTACTGAGATAAACTCCTCTTTGATTTATTATCCTTTTTCTATATTGTTGGATTCAGTTTGATAAACTTTGTTTAGGCCAGGTATGTCAGTTCATGCCTGTAATCCCAGCACTTTAGGATGCCAAGGTAGGAGGGTTGCTAGACCCCAGGAGTTCGAGACCAACCTGGGCAACATAATGAAACCTCATCTCTACAAAAAATAAAAAAATAAAAATTAGCTAGGCATGGTGGCACATGCCTGTAGTCCCAGCTACTCAGGAGGCTGAGGCAGAAGGATCGCCTGAGCCCAGGAGGTTGAGGCTGTGATGAGTTGTGATTATGCCACTGCACTCCAGCCTGGGGGCAGAGTGAGACCCCAGCTTAAACAATCAATCACTAATTGGTTTAGAATGTTTGCATCTATGTTCATGAGGTAAATGGTTTGTAGTTTTCTTTTCTTTTCTTTTTTGAGTCAGAGTCTCACTCTGTTGCCCAGGCTGGAGGACAGTGACACGATCACAACTCATCACAGCCTCAACCTCCTGGGCTCAGGTGATCCTTCTGCCTCGGCCTCATGAGTAGCTGGTACTACAGGTGCATGCCACCATTCCCTGGTAATTTTTTGATTTTTGTATAGACAAGGTCTAGCTATGTTGCTTAGGCTGATCTTGAACTCCTGAACTCAAGAGATTCTCCCACTTCAGCCTCCCAAAGTGCTGGGATTACAGGCTGAGCCACCGAGCCCGGTTTGTAGTTTTATTTTCTTGTGTTGATTTTGTCTGACTTAGTCATCAAAGTAACACTGGTCTCATAGGATAAGTTAGAAAGTATTACTTCTTTTTAAATTTCTTGAAAAAGATTCTGTACAACTGGCATTTTTTTCTTTCTTAAATGTTTGGTAAATTTATACATAAAGTCATCTGTGCCTGGAGTTTTCTTTGTGAGGTGGCTCTTAACTATAAGTTCAACTTCTTTAATAGATATATGACTATTTGGATTATTGATTTCTTCTTGAGTACACTTTGGCAGTTTGTATCTTTCAAGAATTTTTGTCTATTTCATCTATTTTGTCCAACATATTAGCATATAGTTATTTCTAATATTCCTTTATTGTTTTGTTTTTGTTTTTTGAGTCAGGGTCTCACTCTGTCACTCAGACTGGAGTGCAGTGGCACAATCACGGTTCACCGCAGCTGCAGTCTCCTGGGCTCAGGTAATCCTTCCACCTCAGCCTCCTAAGTAGCTGGGACTACAGGCACATACCACCAATCCAGTTAATTTTATGATTTATTGTAGAGACAGGGTCTCTATCTGTTGCCCAGGCTGGTCTTGAACTTCAGGGCTCAAGCAATCTTTCCACCTTGGTCTCCCCAAGTACTGGAATTATAGGCATGAGCCACTGTACCTGGCCCCTTATTTTTGTTTTAATATCTGAAGAATCTTTAGTGATGTCACCACTCTCATTCCTGAGACTGATAATTTGTGTTTTTACTCTTTTTTTTCTCTGATAATTCTGGCTAGAGGCTTATTGATTTTATTATCTTTTCAAAGAACCAGCTTTTGGTTTTATTTATTTTCTTCATTGTTTTTCTGTATTTCATTTCGTTGAGTTCTGCCCTGAACTTTATTTCCTTTCTTTTGCTTACTTTGGGTTTAATTTATTCTTCTTTTTTCTAGTTTTTCTTTTTTAATTCTGCTTTTCCTTTTTTTGAAATCAACTCCCTTACTCTAAGATTGAGTTTCTTAAGGTAAAAGCTGAGGCCATTAATTCGAGACTTTCATTTTTTCAAATATAGATGATCAATGCTATACATTTCTCTGATATACTATGTGCTGTTTTAGCAGTAATTGTTACTTTTTTTCATTTTCATTCAATCAAAATATTTTCTTTTCTTTCTTTTTTTTGAGTCGGTGTCTCACTGTCGCCCAGGTTGGAATGCAGGGCCACTGCTGGGTTCAAGTGATCCTTCCGCCTCAACTTTCCCAGTAGCTGGAGCTGCAGGCACGCGCTACCATGCCCAGCTTATTTTTTGATTTGTTGTAGAGATGAGGTCTCACCAATTTGCCCAGGCTGGTCTTGAATCCCTGAGCTCAGGCAGTCCTCTCACCTCGGCCTCCCAAAGTGCTGGCATTACAGGCTTGAGTCATCACACCCATCCTCAAAATTTTTCTAATTTCCCATTTGATTATTTGACCTATAGATTATTTTGAAGTGTGCTACTTAGTTCTCACATATTTAAAGATTTTTCCAGAGACCTTTCTGTTATTAATTTGTAGTTTAATTCCATCATGCCAGCATCTTCCTCAATTTGTATCAGATGTTTTCTTCATGCTTAAATTCAGTTTATGCAATTTTGGTAGGAATATCACAGAAATGACGCTGTGTTGTTATTGCTTCCTATCGCACGACACACACTTTCAATTCTTCCTGTCACTGGCTAATCCTGGTTTTCTCTTCTTTGTGATTGCACTGCACTTTCCTTTGCCAGCAGTGAGAAACTTGCTTCCTGATCTTATTAAAATGCTGTGTTTAGTGAATAGTTCAGTCCTCCATGCCAGGCTGTCTCTCTCCCATGAATACCCTTCCTGGGCTCTGACATCCATGCTGGGCCTCCCCTTTCCCTGCAAGGACACTCTCCTCACCTTCTCAGGCTCTGACACCTTACACCAGCCCACCCCACGTGTAGATGCCCTCCGCATCCTGCACAAGTGCTCTCCTCACCAATCAGGCTTGGGCATTCCTTGCCTCATGTCCCTCCATCCCCATGCCCTCTCCACCCTTCTTGGACTCTAACTCCCCACTCTGGGCTGTACCACTGCATCATGAATCCCCTTTTCATTCCACTTGGGCTCTGACTTTTCCACTTTCCACAGCTTCCTCCTCCCTGCTCCCTGGTAGCCTTACTTTGCTCCACCTAATAGTTTTTAGATGATTATTTCGGGTGCTAGAAAGAGAAGGGAAGGGAAGAGGAAGTGCTGTACTTTAAAAAAAAGATCTGACTGCTCTATGGAAAATAGACTATAGGGTAACAAGGGTTCAAAGGGGAAACCAATTAGAAAGGTTTTGCCTAGGCAAGAGACAATGGAGACTTGGACTGGGATAGTAGCAGTGATATGGTGAAAAATGGTCAGATTCTGGATAAAAGCAGAGTTAACAGGACTTGCTGACAAATTGGAGGTGGCATGTGAGAAAGATGTGTCAGCCATGTTTCTGGACTTTCGGCCTAATGACTGGGGGCGGTTTCTTAGGGAAGCTAAGAGATAGAAGCTGGGGGTGAAGGGATTCGGAAATTTACTTTTGGACATCTGAAGTCCAAAATTAGGCAGTGGAGACATTAAGCTAGAAATCGGATATTCAAGGTCAGAGCTCAAGGCAGAAGCGGAGAGGCTGGAGATATAAATTAGGGGGTCCTTAGCATTTAGATAATTTTTACTTTTATTATTTTATTTACTATTTTTTAAAAATTTAGTTATGTTTTCTTGAGTTGGGATCTCACTCTGTTGCCCAGGCTGCATGATCACAGCTCACCGCAGTCTTGACCTCCTGGGCTCAGGCCATCCTTCCACTTTAGCCTCCCAAATAGCTGGGATGACAGGCACATGCCACCACACCCAGCCAATTTCTTTATTTATTGTAGAGATGAGGTCTTGCTATGTTGCCCAGGCTGGACTTGAACTCCTGGGCTCAAGCAATCCTTCCACCTTGGCCTCCCAAAGTGTGGGGGTTACAGGCATGAGCCACTGTGCCTAGTTTGATAATTTCTAAAGTGATGGACTGGTGCTTTAACTGAATGGGTACAAATAGAGAGAACATGTCCAAGGACATCTAATTTTAGAGTTCCAGAAAAGGAGGGGCAAGATCTAGCAAAGGAGACTGAGAAAAAAAATCCGGAGAGAGGAACATCAGAAGCTGAGTGAAGAGAGTGATTTAGGAAGAGAAAGTGATACAATGCTGTGAGAAATCAAGACAAGAGCAGTTGTTCTGGCAAGATGGGGGACCTTAAGTCAAAGGCAAATGTGAGGTACCCTCTAAATGCAGCAAGCCCGTTGAACTACAGAAATGGCCTGCTGGTGCCACTTTGGCAGAGAATATTGGGAAAGGGAGGAGAGAGGACGTGACTAGGGAAAAGAAAGGGAGGGTCTTTTGAAGCTCAAGGCTAAAGGCTGGATACCTCAGTACTAGGACTTGATTTCCCCAAGTGCCTTGCTTGGGCTTCTCCGACAGCCCCGATGTTTGTGCTCAGAGTCATGGAAACCATTTCACCCATTGCTCTGAGAAAGTCACATTCTTTTTTTTTTTGAGTTGAATGGAGTTTCACTCTGTCGCCCAGGCTGGAGTGCAGTGGCACACTCATGGCCACCCCAGCGTTGACCTGCTGGGCTCAGGTGATCCTTCCACCTCAGCCTTCCAAGTAGCCAGAACTACAGGCACGTGCCACCATACCTGGCTAATTTTTGGGTTTATTGTAGAGATGAATTCTTGCCAAGTTACCCAGGCTGTTCTCGAACCTGTGGGCTCAGGCAAGACTCTCACCTCGGCCTCCTAAAGTACTGGGATTACAGACTTGAGCCACCGTGACCGGCCACACTCTATTCTTTAGGAAGTAGGCTTACACCACCAACCTAATTTTTAAAAATCTTTAAGGAACTTTTTTTGGGCAAAGATAATGAGGCCAGGTACTCAAATCATGATCGGCCACCTTTTGGGAATTCCTACACTTATCCTTATTTTTGTGACTTTTCCAGAAAGAGCTTTGAGGATATATGGTAATAAAAGGTTACAAGTAATGATATACTCAGTATACCCTATGATAAGTGTAGAGATCCTGAAATGTCTCCAAGATGGGAATAGGAATCTGTGCTCCAGGATCCAGAACCTTCTTTCCTACGTTGGCTGAGTAGAGCTTCTTGTCCATGATTTTGGAGAAGTATCTTTGAAGCTACCTCCAGTGGGTGTGACAACAAGAAGAAACTATGGGGAGCTTTTTACCATATAATTCCTTAAGCCTCCTCAGCAAATGCAGCTTAAAGGAATCCTCAAGATAGACCTTTTCAACTAGTGTGCTACCCCTAAACTCCTCTGTTATGGGTCAAATTGTGCCCCTCAATCCAGGTCATATGTTGAAACCCTAGTACTTCAGAATGTGATTGTATATGGAAATAGAGTCTTTAAGAGGTAATTAAAGTTAAATGAGCTCATAAGGGTGGGCCTTTGTGGTGTTATGGTATAGGTAATGGTTTTCATCTGCGGTTCCCAGCTCATAACTCCCTCATTATAATTTTTTTTACAATATTGGGGGCACTTTAGGCCTCAGGAAACAGAATCTTTCGCTCTGACCTTCTGTTCTCCTTTCACCTACCTCTAATTTTTTTTTTTTTTGAGTTGGAGTCTCCCTCTGTTGTCCATGCTGGAGAGCAGTGGAACGCTCAGCCACTGCCTCAACTTGATGGGCTCAGGTGATCGTTTCACCTCAGCCTTCCAAGTAGCTGGAACTACAGGTGTGCACTACCATTCCCAACTAATTTTCTGATTTATTGTAGAGACACAGTCTCACCAAGTTGCCCAGACTGGTCTTGAACCCCTGGGCTCAGACAATCCTCTGGCCTCCACCTCCCAAAGTGCTGGGATTATAGGTGTAAGCCTCTGTGCTCGGTTTAATCTTCTAATCTTTCTGACTGTGGGTCTTAATTTCCTCCCTAAAGTGGGTCCTGTCCTATACCATGGAGGAAGGAATAGTAACATCCTGAAGCTTCATAAAAACCCACGCAGGTTCAGTGGCTCACTCCTGTAAGGTTGAGGTAGAAGGTTCACCTGAACCCAGGAGATCAAGGCTGTGGTAAGCCATAAGCGTGCCACTGCACTCCAGTCTAGGTGACCTCGACTCAGGAAAAAACAAAAACAAACAAAAAATCCCCAAGAGGACTGGGTTCAGGAAACTTCCAGATAGCCAAACACTTGGAGATTACTGGAAGGTGGGTTCCCAGGGAGGGCATGGAAGCTCTGCATCCCTTCCCCCATACCTCACCCTACACACCTCTTTATCTGTATCCTTTGCAATATCCTTTCTTTTTTTGAGTTGGAGTATCACTCTGTCGCCCAGATTGGAGTGCAGTGGCATGCTCATAGCATCACAGCCTCAACTTGCTGGGCTCAGGGGATCCTTCCGCTTCAGCTTCCAAGTAGCTGGAACTCCAGGCATGTGCCTTCATGCCTGGTTATGCAACATCCTTTATAATAAACCGACAAATGTGTTTCCCTGAGTTCAGGAGCTGCTCCAGCAAATTATTGGAACCTTTTAGGGCTCTAAAAATGTTAGGTCTGGGAGGATTGTTAGGTTAGTGGGCCGGTGAGATGAGCCAGTGGTGCACATAAGATGCAAATGATTAGATAAGAAAATATGGTTTATTTAGAAAGCAGATTAGAAAGAGAGAGAAAAGGGGAATCCACCCCCCCACACACACACATACATGGGGAAAGAGGCCAGAGCTTACAGATAAGCATGGTGGTAGTTCCTTGAGGTTGAATGCTTTTTAAACCTTTCCTTTGGTTTGGAGGTAGGTCATGAAGGTGATTGGGTGGTAGTTTGGTTTAAGTCATCATGAATGGGCAGGCAGATGGGTGGGTTCTTCACATAACTGTTGCCATGGTGATGGAGTCTGTGTATCTATTTATTTAGAAAGTGCATGTAAGATGCAAATAATTAGATAGAAAAATATGGTTTATTTAGAAAGTAGATTAGAAAGAGAGAGAAAAGGGGGATCCCTCCCATGGGGGAGGAGGCCAGAGCTTACAGAAAAGCATGGTGATGGCTGCTTGAGGTTGAATGTTTTTTAAACCTTTCCTTTGGTGTGGGGGTGGGTCGTGAAGGTGATTGGGTGGTAGTCTGTTTTAAGTCATCATGAAGGGGCAGGCAGATGGGTGGGTTCTTCACATAACTGTTGCCATGGTGATGGAGTCTGTGTCAGGTAGGTTATCCTGGTTCTTTATGGCTAAAAGACAAACTCGGAGTAGAAAAATAAACAGTATAAAAGCAGGCTTGGAGAAAAGGGTTGTAAATTATCAATAGCTATCTCTGGGGAAATGGTTCTGTCCTTGGCTAATGACTAGAGGGTAAATTAAAGTGAACTGCTAAAAAAAAATGACAAAGCTAAGTAATGTTAAAATGGCTGCTCTTTAGTTAAGATTATTTCATTAAATCATTCCATTTTGGCATTTTACCCTTTCAGAACCCAAAGAGGGGTCATGAGAACGCTAACTTGAAGCTGGTTGGTCAGAAGTTCTGGAGGCCTGGACTTGGTGACTGGTGCCAAGAAGATGGGGGAGAGGGGGCATCTTGGGCACTGAACCCTCAGCCTGTGGGATATGATACTATCTCCTGATAGATAGTGTCAGACTTGAGTTGGAGGACACCCAGCTAGTGTCCTCTGCTTGTCTTGTGGAGAAAACCCCCAAGTCTGGTTATAGAAGTCTTATTCTGTATTGATGATCATTTTGGTAGAATGAGGGCAGAGGGAAAAACACAGTTTGAGAAAGGAGCCCTACCCTAACATGGCTAGTGTCTTTATAAGAAGAGGAAGACCCTCTTCTTACAGAGGAAAGACTGTGTGAGGACATGATCATAAAGTGACCATCTGTAAGCCAAGCAGAGAGGCCTCAGGAGAAACCCAGGCCTGAGGACATTTTAATCTTTGACTTTCGGCTTCCAGAACTGTGAAAATGAAATGTCTGTTGTTTAGGCCATCCAGTCTGTGTATTTTGTGCAGTCGTGGAAGAAGAAAATGGCATGTTTATGCGAAGAATCACAGCTAACCTGGAGATGTCATAGTTCATTTTTCCATTTTCCCACTATGCCACTTTGCCTTTTCTAACATCTGCAAGGGTTAAACTCTGAAGTACATCAAGAATGCTTTCTTTCACTTGGTTATAAGTTACTAGATATTGCTTAAGTAATAAATGGTATAAGTATACTCACTCCTTATTTGATTTAGAATTATGTGTTTAGACATAAGGCTTATAGAAGCACAAGTTTATAGTAAGTTTATTATGAGCTCATTATAAGTTCTAACACTTATCTAGGAGTTATGTAGGTGATTTATAACACTGTTGTCACTGACTTAGGATAAAGATTATCTTTCAGGTTTTTACTTAATTCAATAGTTAAAACTCTAAGTTAACATTTATAGAGTGGGTTTTCACTGAACTCATAATATACTAATCAGACACTTTTATGATAACTTAGCTAAAGACAGAAAGCAACCTTGGGGGCCTGGGAAACATTACTAAAAGCTTCTTTTGAGTTTTCTTTAGAAACAAGCACTGCAGGATAAGAGAAAAGTAACGGAGACACCTGAACAAGAAAGGCGATTACAAGCTCTGACGGTCATAAAGCCCCAGAAGGACTACTGCTAAACTTTCTGGAGACAGTTCAAGGACTGTAATTCGGGACTTTGGACTAAAACTATCATCTTTGGCCTTATGAATAAGACTCATTATCTGAATGTTTACAGGGTTCTTGGCTTGTTTATTGCTAAGACCACTAGATGGTGGTAACTTGTAGAGGATATGTACGTGAAGGAATTTTCTTTGTCGTGCCCCTTTACAAATGGTATAAAAGCTTTCCCTTAGCTAACATTAAATTGTCGTCTGTTCAAGAAGCAGGTGTTCGAGTATAATGTTTTCGTCTTTTGCCTATCCGTCTCTCCTTCAGGAGATCTCACGACCTTGCGGGGCAGGACCCCCGCAGGCTGCCCTTACAAACAAATACAGCCTCCCATAAAGAAATGATGGTGTGCCATTGCTGCTCCTGCGTTTGTAACAGGAATACAAGTGGGTGGCTCCTGCTCACAGTTCCTGACTCTTCTCAAAGAATCTTAGACGAGTCAAGTGCCTGTGTGTAGTAAGGGAGAAGAGACTATCTCTAGAAAGGTTTGGGGTTCCAGACTTTGAGCGAATCTCACTTTTTTCCTCAAAACAGACATTTATTATGCAGGTGAAATTACCTTAATTATAGGCTCATGCCTATAATTCCAGCACTTTGAGAGGCCAAGGAGAGAGTCTTGCCTGAATCCATGGGTTCAAGACCAGCCCAGGCAACTTGGTGAGACCTCATCTCTATAATAAATCAAAAAATTAGTCAGGCGTGGTGGTGTATGCCTGTAGTTCTGGCTACTTGGAAGTCTGAGGCGTATCACCTGAGTCCAGCAGGTCAAGACTGCATTGGCCATGAGTGTGCCACTACACTCCAGCCTGGGCTACAGAGTGAGACTCCAACTCAAAAAATAAACAAACAAACAAGCAAATAAATAAAATTAATATCAATCTTGATTAGGAGAAAACTGCATTAGGAGAATTCGGTTTTTTGGTTTTTTTTGAGTTGGAGTCTATGTCACCCAGGCTGGAGTGCAGTGGCACACTCACAGTCACCCTGGCATCGACTTGCTGGGCTCAGGTGAACTTTCAGCCTCAGCCTTCCAAGTAGTCGGAACTATAGGTGCACGCCACCATGCCCTGCTAATTTATTTATTTATTTATTGTAGAGAATCTTACCAAGTTCTCACCAAGTTCCCCAGGCTGGTCTCAAATCCGCAGGCTTAGGCAATCCACTCATCTTGGTCTCCCAAAGTGCTGGGATTAGAGGCTGAGCCACCGAACCTGGTCAGAATTCAGTTTTTAAGGAGAAAGTTAATTAAAAAGAATAATATGGCCGATATTTATGGAAAGGGCTGTTCATGAGTGTTGTTTGTAAAACAAATGAGTTGTGGGCTGTTAGTCTAGTTGTTCTCTGTAGTAGCTTTCTATTTTTTTCAGCTCTAGCTCCTGATCTGAGCTACCTCCTTGTGCAGCTTTCTGCCTCACTGGGTCTGATGAACTTGTAGCCTCCCAGAGAGTCCCTATTGGTTGGGGGAATGAAGGCTATTATTTAGAGGAACTTTGTTAATCTGAATGGTCTAGGAAATACAGGCAAGTTAAAATTCAATCCAGTGCACCTGATTTACAAACTCTTCCAATAAAGGGCTTATGAAGGTGATTGAACTGGAAATTGACTGAAGGAAATTTTGCTCTGAAAAGTGAAGTCTCTGAAGGGACAAAGACCAAGATGGATTCAATATAGCCAAATAGCAGCCATTTTAACATTGCTTAGCTTTGTCATATTCATCTAGCAGTTCACTTTCATTTACTCTCTAGTCATTAGCCAAGGACAGAACCGTTTTCCCAGAGATACCTCTAGATAATTTACAAACCCTTTCCCCTAAACCTGCTTTGTACTGCTTATTTTTCTAATCTCAGTTTGTCTTTCAGTCATAAAAAACCAAGATGACCTAATCTATTGGGAAGGATCAGATTCCCCAGACAAACTTCAAGGCCACCACCTGGAGTCATAAAATGTATCACCCTGACCTCATGGCACAAAGACCTATGTTATCAACATCTAACAATGCAGTTGCTGGAGATTTTTCTCACTAGTCCTACTCCCTTGCTCCCTTATAGGAACCTTAAATGCATGCTCTCCTCAGACCCTACACCACGCTCCTTTAGTGCTGGTCCCTTCCTAGTCCCTCTCCCTGGAAAGTGTAATACAATCTTTTGCTTTGTCCCGGCAATTCTTTGCTTTATTCCCGCAGCATTGGCCTACCTCACAGACCTAACGGTCTCTATGTATTGAAATAAAACAGCATCCCTCAATCTATATATACATATATTTTTAGATGAATTAAAAAGCTATAATACTTGCTTCATCTAAATCTGTTATTAAGAAAGAAACAAACAAACAAAAAAAGGCAAGGGAGCATTGCTAGCATGCCAGGAATAGATCATAAACAGGATACAGCTTACAGGACAGTCTTAGAAGCACTGAACTGAGAGCCAGGGAATTTCTTTTCCCTCCTAGTCCTTCCGAACTCCTCTGGGGCTCAAATTAATATTTTGTTAAATGCCTACGAGATGATGTTCACGATTCTTTTATTCAACAAATAAATTTTTGTCATGCTCGGTCAAGGTGTTGCTCTTTCCAACTAAACCATTCTAGAATTCCTGCATTTCTGAGCAACTCTTCAGCATGTTAGCCTCGAGTTGAACCACGTGCACCCCCTTTCAGTTTACGCAGCCCCATCCTCCGGCTCACAGGCTACTGCGGAGTCCTGAGAAATGCTCCGGAAGCAAGTATGAAATGATACAAGCCGGGTTCGGTGGCTCAGCCTGTAATCCCGGGCCTTTGGGAGGCTGAGGTGAGTGGATTGCCTGAGCCCGAGGGTTCGAGACCCGCCTGGGCAGCAAGACCTCATCTCTACAATAAATCAAAAAAAAAAAACAAAAAAACAATCAGCTGGGCGTGGTAGCACATGCCTGTAATTCCAGCTACTCAAAAGGCTGAGGCAGAAGGATCACCGGAGCCCAGCAGGTCAAGGTTGCAGTGGCCAGGAGCGGCCACTGCACTCCAGTCTGGGTGAGTGTGAGACTCTAACTCAAAAAAAAACAACAAAAAAATTTTAATTGTAGATTTTAAATTTTATTTATGTACTAAAATTTAATATTTATTTCTATATTACATATTGCACATTTATAGTGCTGGACCCCAAAGGACCCCTAGAGGGAGGCACAGTGTCCCAGAGGCCAAAGAAATGATCCAGAGACAACACTGAGGCATGGGCTTTATTCAGGAACT
>NW_007259657.1:1419043-1429015 GCF_000164805.1 Carlito syrichta | reverse complement strand
GGGTGCCCTGCGGGGCCGGCTGATCGGGCCTGCGGCCGGACGCTAGGATGGTGCAGTTGTACAACCTGCACCCGTTCGGGTCGCAGCAGGTGGTGCCCTGCAAGCGGGAGCCCGAGCGCTTCTGCGGCGGGGGGCGCGACGCGCTGTTCGTGGCGGCGGGCTGCAAGGTGGAGGCGTTCGCCGTGGCCGGCCAGGAGCTGTGCCAGCCCAGGTGCTCCTTCTCCACGCTGGGACGGGTGCTGCACCTGGCCTACAGCGAGGCGGGTGAGTAGCGGGGCCGGCCGGGGGCTAGAGGGGCTGCCTGGGCCAGGCATGGGGCCTCCTCCCCAGCCGCCAGGGCGTCCCGGCGGCCGCTCCGGGTGGGGAAGAGACTTCGTGCTTCGCGGAATTTGCCCGGTGGCCTCGCTGAGTCTGGCCGCTGGTTGCCGCAGGTGCTGACCTGTGCGGTTGTCGCAGCAACCGTGGGTGTGAGCTTGCTTCTGGGGGGCGGGGACGCTGAATGCTCCTCCTCATTTTGGTCCTCGCTAGGAAGGCCAGTGTCTGGGTTCCACTCACCTTAGACACTTAACAACAAAACACAACTCTTTTAGTGTAGATCATTTCAAGTACATGGAAAAGTTGGGCCGGGCGCGGTAGCTCACGCCTATAATCCCACCGCTTTGGGGGGCCGAGGTGAGAGGACTGCCTGAGCCCACGGATTCGAGGCCAGCCGGGGCAACTTGGCGAGATCTCATCTCTACAATAAATCAAAAAATTAGCTGGGCGTGGTGGCACGCTCCTGTGGTTCCAGCTGCTTGGAAGGCTGAGGCGGAAGGATCGCCTGAGCCCAGCAGGTCGAGGCTGCCGTGGCCGTGAGCGTGCCACTGCACTCCAGTCTGGGCGACGAAGTGAGACTCCAACTCAACAGACAATAAAACCCCAAATACATACAGAAGTCGGAGTAGGGAGAATAGTACTGTATCCTGAACTCCCGGGTCCCCTAACTTTAACAATTCTCCGAACTCTATGGCCAGCCCTGTTACATCTATACCTCCATCCACTTCTGTCGGTTTTGGAAAGCTCACATTAAATGCGCTTCGATTTTTAAATGTTTATTGATTTTTAAATATTTATAGGCGGAACTCAGGTCTTAGACTGCGCCCCTCTCCTCCCCCAAGCAGCTGTAGAGGCACAGTCACTACACTTTTTCACCAGAAATGAGAAGCAATAGCAAGGAGGTACTGTGTGGTTGTATCCCTAATTTAGAAAAACCCAACATTTAAAAATAGATACTTTTCCAGATTACAGAAGAGTTTGCCACAAAGTTATTTTAACTGCTTAATACACTTAACTTTGGTAAGTGTATTTATAAGAATACACTTCGCTCGCGGAAGTGGTCTTAAGAAGGGTGTAAAGTACAGTGTATTTATGGTGGAAAAGCTGGTGATTGTGGTGGAAATGGAGTGGAGAGTTTGATCCTGGAGTTTTGGAGATGCCCCCCAATCTCTCCCCTGCAGCTGGGTCAGTGGCAGTTTATGGAAGCTTTGGGTCTGAGTTTCTGTTTAGGAAGAAAGTGAGTTGAATTATTAGATCAGTGATTTTCAGACATTAGGATTTTGTGGACCAGTTAAAAACTGTGGGACTATCATATGTAGTATCTGTCCAGTCGTCAAGTAATGATATATACAGGCATACCTTGTTTTATTGTGCTTAGCTTTATTGCACTTCACAGATTGTTTTTTACAAATTGAAGGTTTGTGGCAACCCTGTGTTGAGCAAGTCTATCAGTGCCATTTTTCCCACAGAATGTACTCACTTTGTGTCTGTGTCACACTTTGGTAATTCTAGAAATATTCCAACCACTTTCATTATTTTTATATCTGTTATGGTGATCTGTGATCAGTGATCTTTGGTGTTACTAATATAAATGTTTTGAGGTGCCACGAACTGCGCCTAATGGCGATGGCATACTTAATTCGTAAATGTTGTATTTGTTCTGACAGCGCCACTGCCCAATCACTCCCCTGACTCTCTCCCTCTCCTCGGGGCTCCCTATTCCCTGAGACACAACCATACTGAAATGAGGCAAATTAGTAACTGCAGTGGCCTTGTTCAAGTTAAAGGAAGAGTTGTACATCTCTCACTTTAACTCAAAAGCTAAAAATGATTAAACTTAGAGAGGAAGGCATGCCAAAAGCCAAGACAGGCCTAAAGCTAGGCCTCTTGCACCAAACACTTGGCTAAATAGTGAATGCAAAGGAAAAGTTCTTGAAACTAAAAGTACTACTTCAGACCAGGCACGGTTGGCTCACGCCTGTCATCCTAATAATTTCAGAGGCCAAGGTGGGAGGATGTCTTGAGGCCAGGAGTCCAAGACCAGCCTGGGCAATGTTTAGACCCTGTGTTTAAAAAAATAAATAAGGCCTGGCGCAGTGACTCGAACCTGTAATCCCAGCACTTTGGGAGGCCAAGGCAAGAGAATTGCCTGAGCTCCAGGGTTCGAGACCAGCTTAGGCAATTTGGTGAGACCTCGTCTCTACAATAATAATAAAAAAAAGGCTCTGATAGCATATGCCTGTAGTTCCAGCTACTTAGAAGGCGGAGGCAGAAGGATTGCCTGAGCCCCTCTGGTCAAGGCTGCAGTGACCATGAGTGTGCCACTGCACTCCAGCCTGGTCGATAGAGTGAGACTCTGACTCAAAAATAAATAAATAAACAAACAAATTAGTTGGGTGTGGTGGTGAACACCTGTAGTGCTATTTACTCGGGAGACTGAGGTGTGAGGATCCCTTGAGCCCAGGAGTTTGAGGCAGCAGTGAGCTGTGATTGTGCCATCGTACTCTATCCTGGGTGGCAGAGCAAAACCCTGTCTCAAAAAATTAAGTGTTACTCCAGTGAACATATGAATGATAGAGCAAAACAGCCTTATTGCTGATAGGGGAGATGTGGTCTAGAAGATGTGGCCACGGCATTCCCTTAAGCCCAAGTCGAGCAAGGCCTTAACCCTCTTCAGTTCATGGTAGGCTGAGTGGTGAGGAAACTGAAGAAGAGGTTTGAAGTTGGCAGAGGTTAGTTCCTGAGAAGAACATAAGTACCAGGTGAAGCAGCAAATGCCAATGGAGAAGCTGTAGCATTATCTAGCTAAGATGATTTAGTGGAGGTGGCAACACTAAACAGCAGGTTTTTTTTTAGTTAGTTTCACTCCGTTGCCCAGACTGGAGTGCAGTGGCCACTCCCGACCACTGCAGCCTCGACCTGCTGGGCTCCTTCCGCCTCAGCCTTCCAAGTAGCTGGAACTACAGGTGTGCGCTACCACGCCCGGCTAGTAATTTTTTGATTTATTGTAGAGATGAGGTCTTGCCAAGTTGCCTAGGCGGGTCTCGAACCTGTGGGCTCAGGCAATCCACTCACCTCAGCCTCCCAAAGGCGCGGGATTATAGGCTGAGCCACCGAGCCCGGCTAACAGCAGATTATTAATGAAGACAAAACAGTCTTATATTAGAAGATGCTATCTGGGACTTTCATAGCTAGAGAGAAGTCAGTGCTTGCCTTCAAATAACAGGCTGACTCCCTTGTTAGGGGCTAATGCAGCTGGTGACTTTAAGTTGAAGCCAATGCCCATTTACCATTTTGAAATCGTAGGGTCCTTAAGAATGATGCTAAATCTACTCTGCCTGTGCTGTATAAATGAAACAACAAAGCCTGGATGACAACACATCTGTTAACAGCATGGTTTATGAAATATTTTAAGCTCACAGTTGAGAACTACTGCTCAGAAAGCAAGATTCCTTTCAAAGTATTACTGCCCACTAATAGTATACTATTGGAAACATACAAGGAAATTAATGTTGTTTCATGGTTGCTACCATAACATTCATTCTGTAGTCCATGGATCAAGGAATAATTTAGACTTTCAAGTATTACTACATAAGAAATAAATTTTGTAAGGCTATAGCTGCCACAGATTGTGATTCCTCTGATGGGTCTGGGCAAAATAAACTGAAACCCATCTGGAAAGGATTTGCTATTCTAGGTGCCATTAAAAGCATTTATGACTCATGGGAAAAGGTCAGATATCAACATTTTGGAGTTTTGGAGTAGTTGAATCTAACCCTCATTTATAACTTGGTGGGGTTCAAGACCTCAGTGGAGGAAGTAACTGCAGATATAGTGGAAATAGCAAGAGAATTATTATTATTATTATTATTTTATTTTTTTTGAGTTGGAGTCTCACTCTGTCGCCAGACTGGAGTGCAGTGGCCACTCCCGGTCACCGCAGCCTCAACCTGCTGGGCTCCGGCAATCTTTCCACCTCAGCCTTCCAAGTAGCCAGAACTACAGGTGCGCACTACCACGCCCGGCTGATTTTTTGATTTATTGTAGAGATGAGGTCTTGCTGCCCAGGCAGGTCTCGAACCCGTGGGCTCAGGCAATCCACTCACCTCAGCCTATAGAATTATAAGTAGAGCCTGAAGATGTGACTGAATTATTGCAATCCCATGATCAAACTTGAATGAATGAGGAGTTACTTCTTATGGGTGAACAAAGAAAGTGGGTTTTTTTGTTTTTGTTTTTGATTTGGAGTCTCACTCTGTTGCCCAGGCTAGAATGCAGTAGCACGCTCATAGCCACCGCAGTCTCTACCTGCTGGGCTCAGGCTATTCTTCCACCTCAGCCTTCCAAGTAGCTGAAACTACAGGCATGCACTACCATGCCCGGATAATTTTTTTTTAATTTATTGTAGAAGTGAGGCCTCATCTAGTTGCCTAGGCTGGTCTCGAACCCTAGAGTTCAGGCAGTCCTCTTGCCTTGGCCTCCCAAAGTGCTGGGATTACAGGCTTTCACCACCATGCCTGGCCGAAAGTGGTTTCTTGAATGGAATCTACTTCTGGTGAAGATACTGTAAACATTGAAATGACACAGAGGATTTAGAATATTCCATAAACCTTGATAAAGCAGCAGCAGGGTTTGAGGATTGGCTCCAGTTTTTTTTTTGTTTGTTTTTTTGTTTGTTTTTTTTGAGTTGGAGTCTCACTCTGCCACCCAGACTGGAGTGCAGTGGCCATTCCCGACCACCGCATCCTCGACCTGCTGGGTTCCAGCGATCCTTCCACTTCAGCCTTCCGAGTAGCCGGAATTACAGGCATGCGTTACCACGCCCAGCTGATTTTTTTATTTATTGTAGAGATGAGGTCTCGCTGCCAGGCGAGTCTCGAACCCACGGGCTCAGGCAATCCACTCACCTCAGCCTCCCAAAGGCGCGGGATTACAGGCTGAGCCACCTAGCCCGGCTGGCTCCAGTTTTTAAATAAGTTTAGATAAAATGCTATCAAATAGCAGTTGTGTGCTACTGAGAAACCTTTTGTAAAAGGAAGAGTCAATTAATGTAACAAACTTCATTGTTGTTTTATTTTAAGAAATTGCCACAGATACCTCAGCCTTCATCAGCTACCACCCTGGTCAGTCAGCAACGTCAACATTGAGCCAAGACCATCCACCAGCAAAGAGATTATGACGACTTGCTGAAGGCTCAGATGACTGTTAGCATTTTTAAGCAATAAAGTATTTTTTTTAACTAAGGTTTTTTTAAAGGCAAAATGCTATTGCACACTTAACAGATTATAGTTTAGTGTAAACATAGCTTTTATAGGCACTGGGAAGCCAAAAAATTTGTTACCTTTGCAGTAGGTAGTTGCTGCATTGCAGTGATATGGAACCAAACCTGCAATATCTTCAAGATATGCCTTGTTTTTTTGTTTTTGTTTGTTTTTGTTTTTGAGTCGAAGATTTACTCTGTCACCCAGGCTGGAGTGCAGTGACTCACCCAAGACCACTGCAACCTCGACCTGCTGGATTCAGGCAATCCTTCCGCCTCAGCAGTTGCTCAGGCAATTCTCTCAACTTGGCCTCCTAAAGTGCTGGGATTATAGGTGTGAGCCACCATGCCTGGCCTACCACTATTTATAAAAGAAAAACACACTTAGCACCAAACTTTGAATACCTATAGCTTTCTGAGCAACCTACTCTGCTCTCATTGTTTTTTCTTCTTGCTTAATGATAACATCAGCAGCAGCCTGCACTGGTCCCCAGAGTGTTTGAAAACCACTTATTAGTTCTGCAGAATTATTCCGGTATTTATTTATTTTATTTTTTATTTTTTTGAGTCAGAGTCACACTCTGTCATCCAGGCTGGAGTGCAATGACATGTTCACGGCCACTGCAACCTTGACCTGCTGGGCTCAGGCAAGCCTTCCGCTTTAGCCTTACAAGTAGCTGAGACTACAGGTATGTGCCACCATACCCAGTTAATTTTTTGATTTATTGTACAGACAAGGTTTCACTATGTTTCCCAGGCTGGTCTCAAACTCCTGGGCTCAGGCAATCCCCTTGTCTAGGCCTCCCAAAGTGCTGGGATTGCAGACATGAGTCACCATTCCTGGTCAGATCCTGGTATTTGTGTGAAATTCATCTCTAATGGTTATACTTTTTACAATATTGGTAGTTTCCCTTACCCCACTCCCTTTTAGATGTAGGCATTCTCACCTTTAAGAATTCTATTAAGTGGTAAACTCACCAGTTTTAACTTTAGTGTGTGAGTCTGTGTGTGAGAAAGACAAAGACAGACAGACAATATGTTTACATGATTTGCCCATTCTTCCAAATAGATGTTTATTTTAGAATTTGGAGTGGCAGATATTATGTAAATCTTTAGCTGTCTTGCCTGTCAAAGGTGATGATTCCTAGGATCCTTAGATGGCCACTGTCTCTGCATAAGAATCACCTGGGAGCTTTAAAAAAATCCCCATGTCTGACCCACACTCCCAGAGATACAGTAGTAGTTTCCCTGGAGTGAGACCAGCATTAGGGTAAGTCAAATGTTTAGCCAGGATTGAGAACCACTGACCTAGAGGCACACTGGCAGTAGGAGGTCATGAATAGCATGGTAACCTCATTAATGAGGCCTTGATGAACAAAGATGTTTTTATAATCTAGTTAGCTGCCTTAAAGAAAGTCCAGGAGTCATGTGGGATGGCATTAGCATCATGGATCACATAGCTCAAGGGTAACTTTCAGTTCATGGCTTGAACTTCGACCCCTGGGTACAGCTCCTGTTAATCCACACATAACACAAATAGGACTGACTCCTGGCTACACTGGCATCCAGATAACTTGTTTTCTACTTCTCAGCTTTTCCCTTTTGGCTCCCTCCTCCCATTCACAGGAATTGGGGCATAGGGATTTCTGTTCTCAGTGCCCAGTGTCCTCCTTTGTAGCAAAGCTCCTTTTGTCAGAAATGGAAAACTCTTGTATTAAACATTTACATTTACTGAAAATACTTTGAAGGTCTCTTACCCAATCAGAAAACATTTTCAGGTTTTTATATTTTTTTTTTATGTTTTTGAGTCGGAGTCTCACTCTGTCACCCAGGCTGGAGTGCAGTGGCACGCTCCTGGCCACGGTAGCCTCCACTTGCTGGACTCAGGCGATCCTTCTGCCTCAGTCTTCCAAGTAGTTGGAACCACAGGCAAGTGCCACCGCACCCAGCTATTTTTGTTGTTGTTGTTGTTATAGGGATGAGATCTTCTCAGGATGCCCAGGCTGGTTTCGAACGCTGGGCTTAGGCAATCTTTTCACCTCCACCTCCCAAAATGCTGGGATTAAATGCATTAGCCACTGCACCCGGGTTGAGCATAAGCTTTTGAGCTAACCAGAGCCCAGTTTAGGTTCCAGCATCATTATTTGTTAGCTATGTTTCCTTAGGCAAGCTACTTATCTGTGCCTCAGATACTTGTTCTATAAGTTGGGGAAGGAGATATATCTCTTGAAGGACTGTTGTAAGAATTAACTGAGAGAATTCTAAAGCTCTGATGATAAAACTTGTTAGGTAGACACATTTAGCAAGTGCTAGTTCATCACTTGAACAAGTCATTAATCTGAAAACATACAACACAATATTGGCATTATCAACTGTAAACATTAGTTGACATGGATTTTATCATTGAACTAGGTATGTATTTATAGGTATATAAATAAATAGCTTTGATTATAATTAAATACTCTTAGTTTTAAAGTTCATTTACTAACTTAAGGATTATACCAAAAGTATAGACCAGAGAAGAAAAATAGATAAATTGGACTTTGTCAAAATTGAAGACTTTTGGTAGGATGTGGTGGTTTGTGCCTGTAATCCCTGCACTTATGGAGGCCAAGGCAAGAGGATTGCTTCAGCCCAGGAGTTTGAGACCAGCCTAGGCAACATAGCGAGACTTCATCGCCACAAAAAATTATAAAAATTAGCTGGGCATGGTGGCGTGCACCTGTGGTCCCAGCTACTCAGGAGGCTGAGGTGAAAGTATTGCCTGAGCCCAGGAAGTTGAGGCTATGGTAAACTGATCATTCCACTGCACTCTGGCCTGGACAACAGAGTGAGACTCCAACTCAAAAAAAGAAAAAAGATTAAAGACTTGTGCATCAAAAGATTCTATCAACAGATTAAAAAGGCAACCCATGGAATGGGGGAAAATATCTGCAAATCATATTTGATAAGAGATTAATATCCATAATATATAAAGAACTCCTAGAACTCAACAACAGAAAAACAACTAAATTTAAAGATGCACAAAGGACTTGAATAGACATTCCTCCAAAGAAGACATTAAAGGCCAAAAGAACATGAAAAGATGGTGAGCATTACTGATCATTAGGGAAATGCAAATCAAAACCATAGTGCAATACCACTTCACATCCATTAGGGTGGCTATTATTATTATTATTATTATTATTATTTTGAGTCTGAGTCTCACTGTGTCGCCCAGGCTGGAGTGCAGTGGTATGATCCTGGCCACTGCAGCCTCGACCTGCTGGGTTCAGGCGATCCTTCCGCCTCAGGCGAGCCTTCCAAGTAGCTAGAACTATAGGCATGTGCCACCATGCCCGGCTAATTTTTTATTTATTGTAGAGATGAGGTTACACCAAGTTTCCCAGGCTGGTCTTGAACCCCTGGGCTCAGGCATTCTTCTCACTTCAGCCTCCCAAAGTGCTGGGATTATAGGCTGAGCCACTGCACCCAGTGGGCTATTATTTATTTTTTTAAGAAGAAACAGAAAGGAACAGTTGTTGGATAGGATGAGAAACTGGAACCCTTTTGCATTGCTGGTAGGCATGTGAAATAGTACAGCTGCTATGGTCCCTCAAACAAGTAAACACAGAGTTACTATATGATCTAACAATTCCACTTCTGAAAGGTGTATACCTGAAAGAATAGAAAGCAGGGATTTGAATGAATATTTGTATACCAATGTTCACAGCAGCATTATTCACAAAAGCCAGAAGATGGAAACAGTCCAAGGATCCAGTACAGGTAAATGGATAAGTAATATGTATATACACGCAACAGAGTATTGTTTGGCCCCAGACAGGAATGAAATTCTGACATGTACTACAACATAGATGAACCTTGAAGAAATTATGCTAAGATAAATAAGCCAGACACAAAAGGAAGAATACTATATGATTCTGCTCATCCGAGGCACCTAGAGTAGTCAAGTTTATTGAGATAGGAGGTATAATGGCGGTTGTAGGCTCTGGGGAGAGGGAGGAATGGGCAGTTATTATTTAACAGGTATAGAATTTTTGAGTAGATGAGAAAGTTCTGGAGATAAATGGTAGTGATGGTTGCACAACAGTGTGAATGTACTTAATGGCATTGAATGGTAGTGTTAAAAATGGTGAAAGTAGGCAGTCACCATGGCTCATGACTGTAATCTCAGCATTTTGGGAGGTTGAGGTGATGGGATTGCTAAAGCCCCGGAGTTTGAGACCGGCCTGGGCAACATAGTAAGACCCTGTCTCTATTAAAAAATAAAAAAATTAGGCTGAGGTGAGTGGATTGCCTGAGCCTGTGGGTTCGAGACTCGCCTGGGCAACTTGGAGAGACCTCATCTCTACAATAAATCAAAAATCAGCCAGGCATGGTAGCGTGCGCCTGTAGTT
>NW_007259657.1:1310171-1418606 GCF_000164805.1 Carlito syrichta | reverse complement strand
CTCCAGTCTGGGCGACTGTGAGACTCCAACTCAAAAAAAAAAAAAGACCTCCAGGCAGAGAACAGGTTCAGCCTCTATTTTCTGTGGCATCAAAAGAACCCTGATCAAGAGAAAGCTTGCCCCCTCTTGGAGGTCAGATCATTTTGAAGGAGGAAGAGAGAGGCTGGTCAGCTCAGTGAATGTCTGCAGAAAGAGGCTGTAACCTACTTGCTTGCCTCAGATGTGTATGGGAAGTCAGTATAACAGCAGTGCTTCAGTTTTAATTCATCGGAAAAGGGCTGGTTACTTAATAGGTTCCATATTTGGAAGAACTGAAGTTCTTCTCCCTACTTACCCACTTACCCACAAAATTCTAAAGATATAAAAATAGAAAATTTTAAAACCTCCACTAATATAGAAGATAATATTGGCATATATTTATGTATTTTGGAGGACACGGAAGACTGATTTTGCAAGGGAGGAAACTCAGAGGCCAGAGAGGAAAAGATACATATCTGGCTGTATAAAAATTGTGTGGCAAAAGATGCCATAAGCAAGTCAAAATCAAACAGTAGACTACCAGAAACTATTCACTATTTATATGTGACGAAGGGTTAATGTCCCTTTTACCAGAGAGCTACAAATCCTTGAGAAGTAAGATACATCAACAACTTAATAAAAAATGGACAACGTGCAGAAGAGAAACTATAGATGGCTGATCAGCATGGAAAAAGATGGCCAGCTTTATAAGTGTTCTGGGAAATGCACATTATAACAGCATATAGTCAGTGCTGGTGAGGATATGGGGAAACAGGCATATTCCAGTGCTTTACTGGCAGTGTGAATCTCAATTATTAAATTATGATAGTACCTTGGCAATATACAGTAAAATTTAAAATGTGCCTGCCCTTTAGTCCAACATTCTCACTTTTGGGAATCTGTACCATTAAGACAAATGCCAGCCAGGCTCGGTGGCTCAGTCTGTAATCCCAGTACTTTGGGAGACCGAGGTGAGTCGATTGCCTGAGCCTGTGGGTCCAAGACCAGCCCAGGCAACTTGGTGAGACTTTGTTTCTACAATTAAAAAAAAAAATTAGCCAGGCATGGTGGCATGTGCCTGTAGTTCCGGCTACTTGGAAGGCTGAGGCAGAAGGATCACTAGAGCCCACAGATCAACACTGGGGTGGCCATGAGTGTGCCACTGCACTCCAGCCCAGACGACTCCAATTCAAAAAAAAAAAAAAAAGATAAAAGTGACACATTATTAAATATATTTAATGTGATTCCAATTTGGTTAAAGAAAAGAGGAAGACAAAATACTACTCTGTGATCTATGCTTATATGAGAGAGAGATGTTGACAGGCATACACCAGGCTGTGTGTTAACATTGGGTCCTCACGGAGGTAGAGGAGAGCTTTTCTTTATGCTTTTCATTTTGCATCTCTTCACCATTTTGACTTTTCACAATCTGTTACTTTTATAAGTTAAAGAAAACTCATAACAGTCAACAATTAAGATAAAATTAACTTGGGTTTATATTTTATTTATTATTTCCAGCCTTATCCTATTTCTCAGAGGTATGACTTTTGTGGGAAGGAGAGAGGTTGAAGTGCAGGTTCTACTAACTTCAAAGTCCCTTAAGTTATACCTAATTTTACTGTCACATGGATACTGCTGAACTCTTTGTGTTGGTACAGCTTTGTTGTAGCTGTAGGTTTAGAGTTACAGTAAACACTTAGAGCTAACATAAGGAATAAAATGTAACATTCTATATGTTATATGATTAATTAATAGGTTATCTTAAGACATTAAAATGGGAAGAGATTGTTTCTGAACCTCAATGCCTAATGTCAGTTATAAATACCTAGGATTTCATTACTTAGGGTTGGTTCTGTTCAGTCTTTAATTCAACCATTTGTTTTAGAGCTCATTAGTGGTTCCATATCATGGCAGCAAGGTAAGTGGTTGTGTTTCTAATTATTAATACAAAAGCTCAGTATACTCTTTTTTTTACAGGAGACTATTTGGTAGCAATTGAAGAGAAAAACAAAGCTACATTTCTGCGTGCCTATGTGAACTGGAGAAGCAAAAGGACTGAAAACTCTCGTGTGTGCATCCGCATGGTCGGCCATAACCTGGAGGCACCCTTCAGCGAAGCCTTCAGGGACCAGATGTCTATTGTTGAAATGCCACTTTCAGAGACTGCCTTGTGCATTTCCTGTTGCCCTGTGAAAGGAGACCTTCTTGTTGGCTGCACAAATAAGTTGGTCTTATTTAGTCTGAAGTATCAGATCATTAACAAGGAATTCTCAGTATTGGACTTTGAACGTTCTTTAATTATACACATAGATAGTATCATTCCTGTTGAAATTTCTTTTTGTGTGGGATATGTCGCTGTCATGTCAGACTTAGAAGTCTTAATCCTAAAACTGGAGTCAAACCCTAAAAATGGAGAGAGAATTAACCACCATCCACGTAAGACCAATAGTTCAATGAAACAGACAGAAGGTAAATAATGAATGTAACTTGTTTTCTTGTTTAGGCATAGAGAAAACCAGAAGGCAGTCACTGAAGAGCTCTAGTATACATGGTGCCAAGTCACATTATTTATAGGTTTCTTTATGCTTATTGCATGGGATTTGAGCTTCTGATCTGGCTGTTTGTATATTACTTTGTAACATGTAAATATATTTCTACACAGATTTGTCAACAGAAGTAATGGAACAGCCACTGCTAGGTGAGGGCTTTCTAGACTTAGTCCTCCTACTTACTAGTTGGATAACCTTGGGTTAGTAACGCTACCTCTGATTTCCAGTTTCCTCTCATGTAAAGTGGAATGATAAATACTTATCCTGTTGTACTCTATTAGTTGTTGTGGGGAGTAAATGAGCAAGTGCTAAGACTTTTCAAAACCATAGTGCCTTGTAAGTCTATGAAATATATGTTTATAAGTAAATAAAATCACTACATGTTTGTTTAATTGGTGTGAGGATATTGTGAAATCTAATTTTCATTCAGGCAAGTAGTAGTACTTGAAGTCGTTAAACTCTTACATTTTATTTTTTAAGGCATCAGTAATGAGATTTCCCAGCTTGAGTCAGATGATTTTGTTATCTGCCAAAAGCCCATGGAACTTCTTGGTGAAAAAAGTGAGCAATCTGGGTTATCTGTTACACTGGAATCCACAGGATTAACTGATGAAAAAATAAAATATTTCCACTTTCGGCACCTGCTCTATAGGTATTATAGAGTTTTGTGTTTTCCAGCATTTAATTTATATGTACCTGTGTAAAGTACATGGAAACTAGATTTCTCCCTCCCTCCATCTTTTTAAACCCACAGACGTTTTGCTCCTGATATTTCATCCTATATCTTGCCTGATGACATCAAGTTGCATTCCCTTCAGTTGCTACCCATTTTCCAGATGGGTAAGTATAACAATGTGAGAGTGCAGCAGTACAACGAGGTGAAAAGGCTCTGGGCTGGGAGAAGTCGACGTGGGTAATAAGTTTCTCTATGACCCTAGACAGCGTCCTTAGCAAATACCTGGAAGTACCTGAAAGGGAAGTTGTGTCTGATAGGGGAAGCCATGGACAGAAGTGACAGGCTGAACCCATTTCCCTTTTTGAAATAGTCTCTAGGCCCAAAAAGGGAAAACAGACCCCTGATGGAGCTGCGGTATATCTGGGTTCTAGCTAGGTATTTGGCAAAACTTCTCAGGACGGCCTTGTGAGCTAGATGAGAAAATGTAGACTGAATGGAAAATAATTTAGAATAGGGTTTTCAACCCTGCTGCACTTTGGACATGCCTGAATACTTGAAACAACATTGATGTGCAGGCTCCACATGTGAGAGATTCTGACTTAATTGGTCAGTATGGGGCCTGGTCATTATTTTTAAAAGTTTCCCAGGAGTCTAATGGGCACCAAGATTGAATCACCAGTAGGCTCTGCACTGAGTTCTGACCTGTTTAACATCATTCAGTGTTGTTTAGAGAAAGATGTAAGATTATTCAGATTAAATGCCTTTTTAACTTTCATTTTTCTTTCTTTCAGTAAATGTTTATTGAGTACCAACTATGTTAAACATTGTACTGAATACTAGAGAACCAGCAATGAGCAAAGTACTTATGGAGCTAATTGTCTGACAGGGAAGGCGGACATTAATCAGATAATAACAAAATCACAGTTACACCCTGAAATGAGTGCTTTGTGGGAAAGGAACCACACTGTGAGAGCCTGTAACAAAGATGAGGTCAGGGAAGGCTTCCTGAGGAAGAGAATCTGAAGGGTTTGTTGGACTGACTCGGAGTTTGGATTGATGTTGGGGGGGAAGGGAGCCTGTCCAGCAGAGGAAGCAGCAAAGGCTCTGGTGGATGGAGAATCACAGTTGAGGAACCCAGAGAAGCAAGATGTAAGAGTGGAGCAAGTGGCGAGGTGGTGTCAGACAGAGCCAAGAGCCATGCAAGAGGGTCAGCTAACAATCCAGTTAGCTTCCCATAGATCTTGTAATAAAAATCCAGATCCATTTGATGGCTTTCATGACCCTAACTCTGAACTCATCTTGTCCCACTCTCACCCTGCTTACCGTTCTCTGTCACAATGGCCTTTCTTTCCTCATAACCACCAAGCACACCCTTGTCTAAGACCTGTTACTTGCTGTTCCTGAGCTGAGTGTGCTTCTCTCAGATCTGGTGCCACTGGTGCAGTCAAGTCATTCAGCTCATAGCTGAAACATAACCTCACCATAGAGGACTTCTCTGACCTCTCAATTTAAAATATCCCTTCTAGCCAGGCTCGATGGCTCAGTAGATTGCCTGAGCCCGTGGGTTTGAGACCCACTTGGGCAACTTGGCGAGACCTCATCTCTACAATAAAGAAAAAAATTAGCTGGGCGTGGTAGCGCGCACCTGTAATTCCAGCTACTTGGAAGGCTGAGGCAGAAGGATCGCCAGAGCCCAGGAGGTCGAGGCTGCGGTGGTTGGAAGCGTCCACTGCACTCCAGTCTGGGTAACAGAGTGAGACTCCAACTCAAAAAATAAATAAATAAATAAAATAAAATATCCCTTCTTCACACACTGTGGATTTTTTGTGTATCCTCCATCCCAATTCCCATCGCTAGAATGAAGCTCTAGAATGATGGCAGGGACTTTGTCTTGTGCACTGTTACATCTCTAGAACCCGGAACAGCAGCACTTAGTAGGCATCTGATGAATATTTACTGAGTAGACAAATGAGTGATCGGATGGTCTGTATCTGATTTGGTTCCTCATGGGTGAATAGAAGTTTTAGAAGATAAAGATTTTGGTAAGATGTTACCGAAGGGGTCTAGCATGTGCAAGGTGTTAAATTACCACGAGTGTTTAGAGTTTAATGAGCATTTCTGCTTGGCTAGAACACCAATGTGTAAAGAAAAGGAGAAAAAACTGACTTTGAGCCAAACATGGAGAGAGCAGAATTGATATTAATGAGTGTCCTTGAAGGTTGTCAATCAGAGGAGTACTTTTTGAAAAACTTCAGTTATGAAAAATTTCAAGCACACATAGGTAGAAAACAGTACAATGAACCCTCATGTACCCATCACACAACTTCAGTGGTGCTGTTTCATATCCATCCCCTGTTCCATATAAAGTTATTTTGATGCAAAGTCCAGAGTTAAGACCATTTCGTATGTAGATATTTCACCATATGTCTCTAAAAGAAAAGGATTCTTTTTTTTGACTTGGATTCTCACTGTGTCACCCAGGCTGGAGTATAGTGGCACACTACTGGCCACTTCAGCCTTGACCTGCTGGGCTCAGACGATCCTCCTGCCTCAGTCTTCTAAGTAGTTGGAACTACAGGCACATAACACCAAACTTGGCTAATTTTTTTGGTTTATTGTAGAGATGAGGTCACGCCAAATTACACAGGCTGGTCTCAAACCCGTGGGCTCAGGCAGTCCTCTCACCTCAGCCTCCCAAAGTGCTGGGAGTATAGGCGTGAACTACTGTGCCCAACCAAAAGGAATTGTTTTACTTAAATAAACCCAAAATAGTATTTCACTTTTTTTTTTGAGTTGGGGTCTTACTCTGTTGTCCAGGCTGGAATGTAGTGGCATGGTCACAGCTCTATGCAGCCTTGACACCATGGGCTCAGGTGATTCTTCTGCCTTAGCTTCCTCTGTAGCTGGAGACTACAGGTACCTGCCACCACATCTGGCTAATTTTTCTTTTTCTTTTTCTGTAGAGAGTGAAGTCTTGCTATGTTGCCCAGGCTGGTCTCACACTTCTGGGCTCAAGCAGTCCCCCCACCTTGACCTCTCAGAATGCTGGGATTATAGGTATGAGCCATTATGCTTGGCCACAAAATACTATTTCACATTTTTAAAAACATTCTTTGATATCATCAAATATCCAGTGTTCACATTTGCCTGGTTGACTAAAAATTTTTTTTGTACAGTTCATATGTTTGAGTCAGATTCCAAATAAGGCTCATATATTGCAGTTGGTGGCTATGTCTTGTAAGGCTCTCTCTTTGTTTTTTTTTTTTAAGTTGGAGTCTCACTCTGTCGCCTAGGCTAGAGAACAGTGACATACGGCCACCCCAACGTCGATCTGCTGGGCTCTAGCGATCCTTCTGCCTCAGCCTTCCAAGTAGCTGGAACTACCACATCTGGCTAATTTTTTTAAAAAATTGTAGAGACAAGGTCTCGCCAATTTTCCTGGGCTGGTCTTGAACCCAAAGGCAGAGGCAATCTACTCGTCTCGACCTCTCAAAGTGCCGGGATTACAGGCTGAGCCACCAAGCCTGGCCAAGTCTCTTTTAATATATAGGCTCTTCTCTTTTTTCTTTGCAGTTTATTTAGCAAAAAGTTAGACTCTTTAATGCAAAACTTCCCACAATCTGAATTTTGCTAACTGAATCCTTACAGTGTCATTTATCATGTGTCTGTATCCACTGTATTTCCATGTGAGTTGGTAGTTGGCCTAAATTTATGCTGGCCTGTATGGTGCATGTTAGCCACATGTTGCTATTGAACATTTAAAATATGACTAGTCTAAACTGAGATATGCCAGAACTATAAAATTGTGCTAGATTTTGAAGACTTAGTACAAAAGATATATAAAATCTCATTTATTTATATGTTGGGTTAATACACATATTTAAAATGTCTCCCTTTTAAAAAAAAAAAACTAGGATCTTACTCCTTTTCCCATGCTGGAGTGCAGTGGTATAATCATGGCTCACTGCAACCTTGATCTCTTGGGCTCAGGTGATCCTTCTGTCTCAGCCTCCTGAGTAGCTGGGACTACAGGCATGCACCACCATGCTTGGCTCATTTTTTTTTTTTTTTTGTAGAGACCAGGTCTTTCTATGTTGCCCAAGCTGTTCTTGAACTCCTGGGTTCAAGCAGTCTTCCCGCCTCGGCAAGTGCTGGGATTACAGGCATGAGCCACTGTGCCAGGCTTCTTTTTCATTTTTAAAATATGATTACTAGAGAACTTTAAATTACAGATGTGGCTCAAATTACATTTCTGTTGACAGTGCTGGTCTAGATCAGGCTTGATCATATGATGAGATGATGACTTTTTTGGAACATAAGTGGTTTTGAGCTCTGCTGGAAGGCTTGTGGTATCTGGTGAGCTCTTTTTGTGATGCTGATAACCATTGATGATCATTACATAGATGTGTTAATTTACTACAAGTTGCAAAACGATGATGTTCTAATTATAATGCTCCTTTTTTTGTATTTTACCAGCATTCTTCTATGAAGAACAGCTTCCCCTTAGCAGTTCTTTGGTTACTCACTGGTACAGTTTGCAAGATATCGATTTCTTCCCTCTATTAACTAGTTGCATGGTATTTGTTTCTTTGATTTTTTGGATGCAGGTTCTCTTACTACTGATGAAAATAAACTGTCCCAGGAAAAAGAGTTGCTGAGTCTCTTTTGTTTTTTCTCCCTGCCTCATGTGGGCTATCTCTACATGGTTGTCAAATCTGTTGAGTTGATGTCAGTCTACCAGTATCCCGAGAAGTCTCAGCAGGCGGTGCTCACACCACAATTTTTGCATGTCATTACAAGGTACTGTTACAGTGGCACTTGCTGGCCTTTGAGTCGTTTGTTTTTCTGTACATTTTTGAGATGCTGCCTAAATCTTTAACTGAGAATTGTGTGAACTAGTGAGGAGGATTATATGCATGAGTTATATCTGCCTTTTTAAGTCTGTCTTTGGTGGCCTATACCTACCTTATCAATGTCAAAGATTTAGACTCTGGTTATATCTTTGTTTTGTTTCATTAGACTGGATGGGGATCCTTGTAAGAAAGTGTAAGTTTTTTCAAAAAGGAAGGTTTTCTTTTTTTTTGAGTCAAAGTCTTACTGTGTTGCCCAGGCTGGAGTGCAGTGGTATGCCCACGGCCACTGTAGCCTCGACTTGCTGGGTTCAGGTGATCCTTCTGCCTCAGTCTCCCAAGTAGCTGGAACTATAGGTGCGTGCCACCACACCTGGTTAATTTTTTGATGCATTGTAGAGACGAGGTCTCACCAAGTTTCCCCGGTTGGTCTCGAACCCCCCTAGACTCAGGTAATCCTCTTGCCTCTGCCTTCCGAAGTGCTGGGATTACAGACGTGAGCCACTATGCCTGGCTAGAAAGGTTTTCATAGGAAATTCTAATGGAAAGTCAGTGGGCCCAGTCAGAGAATCTCTTTAAATTTCTTTTTTTGGGCCAGTTGCAGTGGCTCATATCTGTAATCTCAGCCCTTTGGGATACTGAGGTGAGAGGCTTGCTTGGACCCAGGAGTTTGAGACCAGCCTAGGCAACATAGTGAGACCTCATCTCCACAACCAGAAAAGATTTTAAAAAGTCAGCTGAGGCAGAAAGATTACCTGAGCCCAGAAAGATTACCTGAATCCAGGCTGCAGTGAGCTGTGATGGTGCCACTACATTTCAGCGTGGGTGACAGAGACCTCAACTCAAAAAAAAATTTTTTTCTTTTTTTTTTTTGGAGTTGGAGTCTCACTCTGTCACCCAGACTGGAGTGCAGTGGCATGCTCCCGGCCACCGCAGCCTCAACCTGCTGGGCTCTGGCGATCCTTCCGCCTCAGCCTTCCAGGTAGCTGGAATTACAGGCACACGCTACCACGTCCGGGTATAAAAATTTCTTTTTCTATGTCCTAAGTCATTTTCTCGCCGCTACTATGTTTTTTCAGTATGAACTGAGTTACTTCATAATGGTTTAGAACTGTGAGGGGACCAGAGAGATGATCTGATTCTATTCCCTGATTAGTACAGATGGGGAAATAGTCACAGAGAGGTGGCCAAAGTCATGTGCTGATTAGTGGCAGCTGTCTTCTGAGTCGCCTTACCCTAGTATGCTGGCATGTAAGCCTGATTTCTAAGCAGGAGTTTTATTTCATTTCCTTTTATCTCAGCAGTAAGTGATGCTTTTGGTTCTGTTTCCTGTTTCTTGAGCTTAGATGATATTCAAGTGACTGCCTTGTGCCCTCTGAGCACGCAACTGTGAATAAGGCACACCAACTGTTTTCTAAAGCAACAATATAAAAGAATGCTAGATACACACACAAGGGCAGAGCTTTCATGAAAGTGTCATAGACACTGGGTGGAGAGAAATCACTTCTGGTTGAGTCATGTGAGGAAGTTGTAGACAGGTGACTGTGTTTGAGGCTTGCAGCTAGCTAGATGGATGGAGATTGGAAGAGGTGGGCACTGTATATAGAGAGAAGACTATAAACAATGACTGTATCCAGTTTTTCAGGAAGATCCAATAATGAATTACACAGGACAGTGATATTTTTCTTTCCCCAACTGAATGCTATCAGACTGACCAGCTAGTGCTGGAGTATATTTCAGTCTGCACAGAACCCATCTGTAGATTCTGATACCCACTCTTTCTGGTTGTGCTCCCCTCTGTTCCTGACTTCTGATATAAGGAGAAACACTGCTGATGGGACTGTGTCTCTTAAGTGAACAGTGTGGAGGTAGCTTGTTGTTTCAATTTCCAAAGCATTGTGTAGTGATGTTTGTTAAATATGAAGAAGCTGAAAAGTAGAGAAGTGGTGAGAATAATGCTTGAGAGGTAGCTCAGGGCTTTGGAAATTAAACTAAAATTGTTTAAGGTTTTGACCAGAAAAAGTGATGTGATCAAAGCATTGCTTTAGGAAAATTAATGGTCGCTGTTGCGGAAGGTGGATTGAACATAGAGAAACTACTGGAGTGGATCAGGCAAGGATATTAAGGTGCTGTATTTGGGCTAGATAACAGTAGCAAAAGGAGAAAGGAGAGTGGATGGGAGAGACTTCTGCAGGAGTTACAAGACTTGGTGTCTGATGGGGTAATGAGGTTGGAGGGAGCATGTAACACCCCACCAGCATTTTGAGTCTGTATTTATGGAAGAATGGGGACTGGTGTGATAGGGGCTAAAAGTGAGGTTTGGTTTAGACATTTGCATTTGAGATGCTTATGGACTAACAAGAGGGAATGTACTAAGTAGGCTTTTGGACACAGACTTGTAGATTAGGGTAGAGATGAAAGCTTAGAAGTTTTATTACCCTCAAAAAAGAGCTGATTATCGAAGTAGCGAGCATGTGGAAAAGTTGTTGAAGAACAAAACTCTGGTGAAAGTTTTGCTTAGTAAGCAAGAGGGGAGAGAAAAAGATTTTTTTTTCGCCTGAGGCAGAGTCTTACTCTTGTCAACTGGGCTGGAGTGCAGTGGTACAATCATAGCCACTGTAGCCTCCAGCTCCTGGTCTCAAGGGATCCTCCTTCCTCAACCTTCCAAGTAGCTGGGACTACAGGGGCACACCACCATGCCCAGCTTATTTATTTATTTGTTTGTTTGTTTGTTTGTTTGTTGGAGAGACAAGGTCTCCCTGTGTTGCTGTGGCTGGCCTCAAACTCTTGCTCTGCTAGGTGCAGTGACTGATGCCTATAATCCCAGGACTTTGGGAGGCTGAGGTGAGAGGATTGCTTGAGCCCACAGGTTCGAGACCAGTCTGGGCATTTTGGTGAGACCTCATCTCTACAATTAAAAAAAAAAATTTAGCTGGGCACGGTGGCATATGCCTGTAGTTCCAGCTACTTGGATGGCTGAGGTAGAAGGATTGCCTGAACCCAGCAGGTTGAGGCTGTGGTGGCCATGAGCAGTGTGCCACTGCACTATAGCCTGGGTGACAGAGTGAGACTCCAACTCAAAAAAAAAAACCCAAAAAACTGCTCAAGTGATCCTCTTGCCTCAGTCTCCCAAATTACCAGGATTATAAGCATGAGCTACTACACCCAGCTGAGAAAGATCTGATTGACTTTACTCTCCAGAGAGGGTTTGGACTAGTCATGAACCATCCATACTCAAATCTTTATTTTTATTGTTTTGTTTTTTGGGGGTTTTTTTTAGTTGGAGCCTCACTCCGTCGCCCAGACTGGAGTGCGGTGGCATGCTCCCGGCCACCGCAGCCTCACCCTGCTGGGCTCCAGCGATCCTTCCACCTCAGCCTTCCAAGTAGCTGGAATTACAGGCATGTGCTACCACGCCCGGGCGATTTTTTGATTTATTGTAGAGATGAGGTCTCGCCAAGTTGCCCAGGCGGGTCTCAAACCCGCGGGCTCAGGCAATCCACTCACCTCAGCTTCCCAAAGCGCTGGGATTACAGGCTGAGCCACCGAGCTCGGGCATACTCAAATCTTTAAAACAAGCTGCTAGAGTAGATAATTCTGAAGTTTCCTTCCCTTGGATGTGTGTTTGCCTAAGTGTGTTCCCCAGCATAATCTAAGATGAATTTCATCCTGTGGTGGGTAGAGTAGAACAACAGTCGGGAAATCGATTTTAATCTTGGCTTTGATAGTTACCCATCCATCCCTTGGACAGAAACTGGGGGCATCATTTTGTCTGTAAAATGAAGACATTGACCCAGATCCATAGGTCTCAATTAGGGGTCTCAATCAGAACCATACTTGGAGCTTTTTAGAAATGCATATGTCTAAAATCAGTCCCTCGATATTCTGAATTAGTAGCGGTGAGGTGGAGACCAGTTATACATTTTTAAAACACACTATTGGGATTCTGAGGCACTTTCCTTATTGAGAAGTGGTTTAACTTGACAGCATTTGACAAATATGTGAGTCTTCTCCCATCCTTGCCATTGCTGTGTTTGCCTGTGAAACCCTCTACTGTGGGCATATTGGTTCTTGGCCTCACTTTGCTCAGTGGCTTCCCTCCTCCTCCTCAGTAACAACCTGCAGTGTTTCACGGTGCGGTGCAGTGCAGCGGTGGCTCGTGAGGAGGACCTGTACATGGACACCACACTGAAGGTGAGGACTGGAATGTAAAGACAGTAAAACCCCAAGGTCAGAAAGGAACACACAAAGCTTGCCCATTTGCTCTCAGGCCTAAGCTTGGCAAAGACTAAAGGTCTTAAGGTTGTCTTACGTATTGAGTTAGAGCTCTTGGGTGTAAAATAGCAAGCATTTTGTTACTCATGGTTTAGCTGACAGTTTTTAAGATTGCTTTGAAAACATTTACTCAGAATTGGTTTAGTGCATAGTTTTGTTTATTTGTTTGTTTGTTTAAGTTGGAGTCTCACTCTGTTGCCCAGGCTGGAGGGCAGTGGCACACTCACAGCCACCGCATCCTCCACCTGCTGGGCTCAGGTGATCCTTCTGCCTCAGCCTTCCAAGTAGTTGGAACTACAGGCATGTGCCGCCATGCCTGGATAATTTTTTTTTTTTTTAATTTATTGTAGAGATGAGGTCTTGCCAAGTTGTCCGGGCTGGTCTCGAACCCATGAGCTCAGGCAGTCTTCTCACCTCGGCCTCCCAAAGTGCTGAGATTATAGGCGTGAGCCACTGCACCCAGCATAGTACACAGTTTTTAAAGATTGGTAAAGAATATATGTAGTGTAAACTTAGAGAGCAGTTCATGACTGTAGTATACTATATAGTATATAAAATAAATATAGTATATGAAACATAGTATATGTTTTATTTTTTAATGGAAATATTGGTGACAATTATACAGAGCTAGTAACAAAACAGTACAGAAATCAATGTACTTAAGAGCATTCTTGAATAAAATGCATTCAAATGATTGATTTATACTATTATCAGATATGCCTGTAATTATCTTGTCATTTTACAACCGACCAACAGGTTGTAGCAAAAATGAGATTTTGATCATTTTTGAGAAGTAATGTGCTTAGTCTCTGAAAAGCTCTTGACCACAAAATAAATGTAGGTATTTTTATGATGAAGTTTTATATTTCCTGATCATGAATTCTGTTCTCAGAAATATACTGATCATTGTATAATATTTATCTATGCTATTTTACTTCTGAAGTAGAAGCTATTTGAATGGGTATTTTTTATGAATATGCATGCTGCAAGCAGCCCCCAAATAATGATGCCCTGTATTTCAAAAGTTGCTTTATGGCTGCTTAGAACCTGGAATACCTTTTCCTGGAAAAGTAAGCCTTCAGTAATGATGGTTAAGTTAGCAAGCCAGTCCCTGTATAGGACCTCATGTGACCGAGGTGCTCTCCCATGGTCACTGTTGCCCAGATTGTGTTATGTGATCGTGTTTTATGGAAAGCATGGTCTCTGAGTCCCCAGTGACTCCCCCCCCCCATGGCCTGCCTGTAGTTTTCTGTTGCTGACCAGGCTTACTGCCTGCCTTCAGCCTCTTGGGAAACCAGAATCATAGATTTCCTCTCCTTTGTGTCTATAAGATACACATATAGGCTTTTTAAGAGATAATTTTAAAGATCAGGGTTATTTTGCTTATAAAAATGGGAAAGGTAACAGATGAAAGCAAAACAGAAAAAACTTCTGTTCTTTGTCCCTTTTCACCCCCACCTTGCCTTTTGAAACTTCAGAAAGACATGGGATTACATAGGGGTGATGATACAGTTTGGGGTACATAGTAGACTAAAATAGGATCAATCTACATTTGAAAAAATTATATAATTCCTTGTCTTCTCAAAGTCTCATAAAGCCAGAGGAGGGCACAAGGAAGATAAAAATGGAAGGATGAGGAGAGGTGGCTACTGGTAGGGAGCTGTTGCCCTTGAGACTGCTGGTGGTAGGAGCAGGGAGGGCAGTGATGATCACACCTCATGTCCCCTCGTAAGTCCACCAGTTCTGAAGTCCTAGATACCTCCTGAGCCAGTGCACATTTAATGCACCTGCTGTCTCAGGCTTTGGAGCTGTGGTGTCTGAAAAAGCTTTCACAACTTTAGAGTCCGAGTGCTGTCTTTGTCTCTCTTTTCTCTGAGACTCTGGCTCCTCAGTGCTAGCCAAGCCACCTTAATTAATCTTAGAAATGAAAATAGAGATGGACGTAACAAGGAAGATGACCGCAGATGCAAAACACTATGCATGGATGAAAGGGCAGGGGTCTGGCAGCATCATTTTATGAGCTCCCAGAAGGAGCTCATCCGTTGTCTTTCTTATCCATACTACTTTGATTAATGGTTCCTTACAGGAGCAGAAGCCTGGCTCCATCAGTTTACCTAATGTGCCCCAGCCTGTCAGCCATTCGGGCACTGCAAGGGGCTAATAGTCAGGGGCCATCCCATATACTCATGCACAAAAAGCCATTTGATGTATTCTCTGTGTAGCAGAATATCCTTTTATAGTGTCTCATTTTGCCTAGAAACCCCATTCAGGCATAACCCAAGCCAGCCCACTGTTAGTGGGGGTTTCCCTGGGGGGGCAGGTTGTCAACCTGCTGTCCTTGGCAGTCTGTGGAGACACTCTGTAGGGCACAAACAGGATTTCCTGCTGCCATGGAGTCCTCTTTCTACATTTATTCAGTTCATAGGTACTAAGTTTGTTGACTGAGTAGTAGTGGCTATAGAATAGGTGTTTGATTACATAGGCTTAGATAATTTCACTCTGTTAAGGGTAGGAATTTGGGTTGGTTTTGGGGGGGAGGGTGGCAACAACAGAAGAGATTTTATCAGGTAGATAGACTGGTTTTTGAAGATTAAAGTTCATGGACCTTCATTCCTTGGTTAAATTTGTGTTTTTTCCTTTCCTAGACTTGCCCACCTGTCAGTATGGATGTCTGTGCTTTAAGGATACAGCTTTTCATAGGCTTGAAAGCCATCTGTCACTTTAAAAACCACATCATACTTTTGACCAAGGCAGACCCTGAGGTCATTCCAGAGAGAAGAGAGTCACCCAAGAAGCTTCTGTAAGCACCCCCCACCCCCAGGCATTCCTGCCAAAGTTTCTGGAATTAATTGTAACTGGTATATTTTGTGTGTGTCTTAGATTATCTTTTTAAAAATCAAGACTTAGAATAACCAGGTGACTTTTCTATGGTGTTGTTTTTCCAGAGAAAGAAAAGAAAGTTCTAACAATCTCTATAATGTCCTTTGTAATTGACCTGGGAACTTTTAGCAGAAAATTAGTTATAAAGTAGTTTCAGTAAAAATTAGTAATATTTTAGATAAGGTAAAGGATGTGCTTTTCTGTGAAATTGATGGGAAAGACAGAGACTTTAATGCTAATTCAAACATAAGACTTTTATAATCTTTCTGCTTTGACCTTTCAGTAGTTAAATTTTTACCCAAAAATTATTTTCTGGTATTGAAAAAGAAATTAATAATGCATTTCTTACCTTAATGATCTGTAGATAAGCGCTGATCTACCTTAAAATAAAATTGCATTTTGATTATGTTACTCTCTCATTAACTCTTAGGTTTTCTGCTTTCCCATTATTTAGAATAGAATGCCTAATTCCAGGCTGGTAATGTTTCTATTTGATGTTTTTTATACTGTGAACTTAGTGGTAGAGAATGCAAGCTAATACATTTAATCAAGAAGAAAATCTATGTGTATATTTCAAGTCCAACATAGGTTATTTATTTATTTATTTGAGTGGGAGTCTCACTCAGTCACCCAGACTGGAGTGTAATGGCACACTCACCGCAGCCTCGACTGCTGGGCTCAAGCCATTCTTCTGCCTCAGCCTCTCAAGTGACTGGAATCACAGGCATGCACCACCACGCCCAGCTAATTTTTTAATTTATTGTTGAGATGAGGTCTCGCCATGTTGCTCAGACTAGTCTTAAACCCCTGGGCTCAGGCAATCTGCTTGCCTCCACCTCCCAAGAGCTGGGATTACAGGCGTGAGTCATTGCACCCGGCCTAACATAGGTTAGTTTTAACAACAGTTTTTACTTTTTCAAATTGTTTGTGCCTGTGCTTTGTTCTACCAACAGGAATCAGAGGTTGACTTGGGTACCTGGTCACTTGAAGTATACACAGAGTGGCTTGAGACTGTGACTGATCCCAGGAGCTTTCTGACGAGAGGAGAAGCAGTTTGTAGTCTTGCACATTTGGCATTCTAAAAATATAGTATTTTAAGAAATGATTGTAATTTAGATTTTAATTTATTTGAAAAATCCATTTGATCAAACATTTTAAAAGATTGTATACTAAAGAAAATGCATCACATAGTGAAAGCAAAAGATGGGCAAATGCTTTAAGTAGACTTACAGTGTTATATGTCCTCTGCATCTACCCAGCAGTAGCCATAGGTGTTTTCCATGTTGCTTCTGCTTAGATTTGTGGCATGGGGCATGCTGGACTCCTGTTTTTATTTTTCCCAAGAACACAATTCCACTTTTATTTATTTACTTTCCATTAGTTTAAATCCTTGAGGGGTACAGCATTATATGGATTCTGTGTCCAATGGCCTTAGCAGGAAGGTTGCTTCGGAATTTGGCACAAGCCATGCCACTGTTTCCATGGGCCCGAGTTACCTTTCCCCAGATTATTCCGGTTTTGTTTGGTTTGCTGCCAGGAGTCACTGTGTTGTGCTTTGGTTTGTATACATAAGCACATCTCTTGCCCAAGTAGAATTCAGTTTCATCTCGGGCATAAACACCTTCAATTTTGAGAAGAGCTATGTGCTCCCTTTGGTTCCAGAGACCTTGCTTATAGCCAGCAAAAATGGCTTTGGATCACAGCCTTCCAGACATATTTACCTCTTAGAAGTCCTATTCCCAGCAGGCCTCCATGGCCTCCAAGATGGCGGAAAGAGCCATGCTGGACTCTTGAAGGCCAAATGCAGGAGAGATCCTGGGCACAGGGACTTTCATACCCAATGCTCTTTCCCTTTGAATGAGTCTTGCCTGTTCTTTGAACTTATTGCTTATTTGAGAATACCTGTGGAATGAATTGGAAGCAACTGGTTTATCAATACATGGTAGTTATGGGATATTAAATGCAGTAGGCCGATGTAGTATTTTCAACTCATATTTCATAAAAATAGACTGTATAGCTAATCAGTGAAGAAAATATTCAGTGACAACGATTTTAGAGTTATTTTATGATATCCAATATTTACCATTTAAAGCTTATCATTTATTAATATGTCTTATCTTTAAAAATTCTTGTCCTTTGTTTTGCTTTTAGTTCTAGAAAAGATACCAGTATTAAGATCAAAATACCTCCTGTAGCTGAGGCTGGGTGGAATTTGTACATTGTGAATACGATCTCGCCAGTGCAGCTATACAAAGAGATGGTACTCTTTTTAAACTTCTGATTCTTATTTGTAGATACTTGGAGTGAAATTGGTGATCAGAAACTGATTCTAATTATCATACAGTCAGGATGCCATAGCCAGCTAGATTCCAGACTTCATCTGATAGCAGAGTGTGTATCTTTCTCCAGCTCTTCATTTTTACAGCTTCTGACATTTGAGGAACCAGTAGAAATTCCCTTCACTAGAATAAGACCCTCTTGTTCTTACCCACCCTCCTGAGAGGATCAGCTAGCCAGTCTAAACAGAAGTAGTCTTTGACCTTGACTTTGAACGCTAGCAAAGAGAACCATGAAATGGAGATAAAAGAAACCTTAGATCGTTTATCCCTGTCTCACTCGTCTTTGAAATATTAGCAGATTGTCCCAGACACTATAGCAATTGCAGCATCGTCCTGTGGGGAGGGGCCTGGAGTAGGCATCCTTATTCCTGTTGTAAGAGTGATGGCTTCCTACTCATCTCTTGCTATTATTTTAACTCTTTATTTTAAAACAATTTCAAACTTCTAAAAAGTTACAATAATAAGAATCTTGTCAGCATTTTGGGAGGCTGAGGTGGGAGAATTGCTTGAGGCCAGGAGTTCAAGACCAGCTTGGGAAACATAGTGAGACCCTGTCTCTACAAAAAATAAAAGCATTAGAAGGGTGTGGTGGTGTGTACCTGTAGACCAGCTACTCAGGAGGCTGAGACAGGAGAACCACTTGAGCCCAGGAGTTGGAGGCTGCAGTGAGCTATAATAGCACCACTGTACTCCAGCGTGGGCTACAGAGTGAGATCCTGTCTCTCTCTCTCTCTCTCTTTTTTTAAGAGAATATTCTACATATTCCCCACATATATTCACCCATAGTCACCTTTTTAACTCTATTTCTCTCTCTCTCTCTCTCTCCTCTCTCTCTCTCTCTCTCTCTTTTTTGAACTCTGCACTTTCTTTCTTTTTTCTTTTTTTCTTTTTTTTGAGTCAGAGTCTCGCTTTGTCACCCAGGCTGGAGTGGCACACTCATGACCACCGCAGCCTTGACCTGCTGGGCTCAGGCAATCCTTCCGCCTCAGCCTTCCAAGTAGCTGGAACTACAGGTGTGCGCCACCACACCTGGCTAATTTTCTCGATTAATTGTAGAGATGAGGTCTCGCAAAGTTGTCCAGGCTGGTCTTGAACCTCTGGGCTCAGGCAGTCCTCTTGCCTCGTCCTCCCAAAGTGCTGGGATTATAGGCGTGAGCTACCATGCTTGGCCAGTGATACTAGTTTTGATACGGTCAAGGTGTTGCTTATTTTGTCTCTGGTATTTTGATGCTGATAATTGTATCAGCTTTGCCCCCCTCTTTTTTTTCAGTCAATGACTTACTCTGTTGCCCAGGCTGGAGTGCAGTGGCATGATTATGGCTCACTGCAGCCTCAACTTCCTAGGTTCAGGCAGTCCTTCTGCCTTAGCCTCCCAGGTAGCTAGGACTACCGGAACATACAGCCACACCTGGATAATTTTTTTTTTTTTGTAGGGACAAGGTCTCACTATGTTGCCCAGGCTGGTCTTGAACTCCTGGGCTCAAGCAGTCCTTTAGGCTTGGCCTCCTTAAATGTTGGGATTACAGGTGTGAGCCACTATGCCCAGCCTGCCCAATCATTTTAGTCTTGCTTGATTGAAAGTCTTAGATTTCATTTAAATAACTCGACTACTAGAGTCTGAATACATTGACTGAGTCATTAGCTAGTGATAATTTTTGTGAGCCTACTATGAGTAATGAAAATAAATGTAGGAGAATCCTAAATTCACCCATTGTGACTATAGGAGGGATACTAAGTCTGAATTTGAGAAAGAGTTTGTGAATCAGAGTTTTTTAGGGTTTTTTTGAGTCGGAGTCTCACTTTATTGTTCAGGTGGCTCATAGCCACCACAGCCTCAACCTGTTGGGCTCAGGGAATCTTTCTGCCTCGGCCACCAGAGTAGCTGGAACTACAGGAACATGCCACCATGGCTGGCTAATTTTTTGATTTACTGTAGAGACAAGGTTTTGCCAACTTGCCCAGGCTGGTCTCGAATCCATGGACCCAGGCAATTCTCCTGCCTCTACCTCCCAAAGTGCTGAGATTACAGGCGTGAACCGCTGCATCTGGCCTCTTTTTTTAAAATTAACTATTTGAAATATGTTCTCTAGTCTTAGCAAATATGGATCAAATTTTTGCTAGGCTAACAGTATTATTAGTATTAGAATATTACTGGGACCTCCTGTAATGATTAGAGCTGTTTAACAAGATAGTGTCTATGATCATATATGTATTAAATTGGCTCATAGATGGTGAGAAAAAGCACTTCAGCCAAGGCCCTTTCAGAATGGCAAATAACCCCTTATTCGTTTACTGTTACGGTTTAATGTGTCCAAATAATAACTTTATTAATAACATATACAGATCTTCTTAAAAACTGGAGAACTTTCGGGAGTCTTCAGCACCATTAGCATTTGTCTGTTTTGTTTTAGGTAGACTATAGCAATACCTATAAGACAGTCAGAACCCAGAGCTGCATCCACCTTCTTAGTGAGGCGCACCTGTTGGTGAGGGCTGCCCTGATGGATGCCAGTCAACTGGAACCTGGAGAGAAAGCAGAGCTTTTGGAAGCATTTAAGGAAAGCTGTGGGCACCTCGGGGACTGTTACAGCAGGTTAGTGACACCTCTTGGAACCTTGTTACAGAACCCACCTTATACTTGGGGGGCACTTGTCAGCTCTTCCATCTCTGGTAGTTACCTGATAAATGAGGGATCACATGAAAGTGTTTCTAGAGTTCCCAGTTTGCCCATGAACGTAATGAAAATACTTCTGCTTTCCTAAAATATATCCACAAACACAAGGGAAAATACTTCTTTTTTTCCACAAGTAATTTATATAATAAGACCTTGCTCACGCTAAACACACCCACCGCTTAAGTTTAAATTATACACTTTCCTGTTTTTTTTTCTTTCTTTCCTTCCCCTCTCTTTGCCCTGAAAATGCACCTGTTCCCTTCTTCTGTTTACACCTTGAAACTTAATTACAAGACTGACCTTATCAACCAGGCCAGTCACCCATGCCAATGGGGAGAGGAAAAATAACCAGTGAAACAGTTTCCTAACACTGCCTGGCACTAGCCCTAAAGACCACCAGATACGTTTCAAATAAAAAACTACATGAACAACACATTGCCAAAACAATAATTTATAAACTTAATGTAAAAAGACTACACATAACCTGGGCAATAATTTGTAAAATAAATAATAATTTCCTAAGACTCTATATAATCTCCTTAACTCCTTTGTTCAGGGAGACAATCGTTTTTAAGACATTAACCTGACACCGTCTCCCTTCACTTGACAAAAAAAAAAAAATCTCTCCTTTGTATCTCAACCTTCATCATTTAAATTTATTAAATTGCAAAAATCAAGATCACTGAGACAAATTACAAGGGGAGGTGATAAACTTAATCACTTCTTCCACAAGCATTTACTGAACACATACTGCGTGTCAGGTTCTGTGCTAGGCTTAAAGATAGAACATTGAATGTGACCCATTTCCTGCTTTCTTTCTTTTTTTTTTTTTTAAGTTGGAATCTATGTCGCCTAGGCTGGAGGGCATGGCATGCTCGTGGCCACCACAGCCTCAACCTACTGGGCTCAGGTGATCCTTCCACCTCAGCCTTCCAAGTAGCTGAAACTACAGGTGCACGCTACCATGCTCGGCTAATTTTTTTGATTTATTTGTAGAGACGAGGTCTTGCCAAGTTACCCAGTCTGGTCTCGAATCCCTGGGCTCAGGCAATCCTCTTGCTTCCCAAAATGCTGGGATTACAGGCTTGAGCTACCGCGCCCGGCCATTTCCTGCTTTCAGGGAGTCATGTTTTACTAGATGAGCAATAAGTCTCAAGTTTATGAGTTTCCCACTACTTAATTTAGGATTTTGAAGTTTTTTCAGGTCTTGAAAGGCTCATGATGAGTTGAAATTCCTGACAGTTTTATTATTAGTTTATTATCTGTTAACTTAAAGGAGAGTGCCAGCGAGGCAGTCTATGATTTTAATCTTAGTAGTCAGTGTTTTTATGATGTCAGAAAGGGAAACTAGGATGAATAGTGTTTTTAGTTTTGAGAATGATGATTATAATTTTTTAAATATCTGATTGTTTTCCGAGACTTACTTGACCCATGTGATGATTATAAATTAATAAAATAGACTTACCTACCATTATTTTAGAGCCACATCATGAATATTAAAATTCACTTAATGAATTTTGTTTTTCTATTTTTTGAGGAGCAGGCAAAAAGAAACCATTAAAATGATGCTGTAAAATACAACTCAGGAGTTTGTTCTAATTGTTAAAGGCAGTAGAAAAGTATTTTGAGATTTATGTTTTCTGGAAAGTAAAAAGCTATTTTATTATTGAATATGTTAGATATCTAGACTTAAAGATGCCATTTGGATTTTTTTGTTTCCTTCCCTTTAGGCTTGACACCCAACATTCCCACCTCACCCTGCCGTACTATAAGATGTCTGGTTTGTCCATGGCTGAAGTTTTGGCCCGCATGGACTGGACAGTAGAGGATGGATCACAGAAATACGAAAGGGGATTGATCTTTTATATTAATCATTCACTCTATGAAAACCTGGATGAAGAATTAAGTGAAGTGAATATAGTTTTCTATTTAGTGATATCTAATATTTTTAACTTTTTAGTTTATGTAATACTGTTTAGAAGTCAAATCCCAAATGTTTTTCTTCTTTGATTTCTCCTTTCTCTAAAAAAGTAATGTACCCTTTTCTTCATTCATGAGGATAGAATTATAACTTGGATGAGAACTCATGAGTCATCGCATACTTTCTCATTATACAGGCAGGGAGATATGCTCTGTCATGGTTGAGTGACCTGTCCAGGGACAGAAGCATGTCTTTAGAAGAGTGACTCAGAGTATGGCCTTGCCTTCCTTCTCATCTGCAGTCCTCCCCACAACCTTCTCTTCAAGTGTTCAAAACTTCTCTTACATACCCCGGCCCAGTGACATTAAGACATTAGTAAGGATTGTTTTTAGCCCCTCTTGTGGTTTTGTTTTTTTTTTTCTTTTTTTGAGTTGGAGTCTCACTCTGTCGCCCAGACTGGAGTGCAGTGGTCGCTCCCGGCCACCGCAGTCTCGACCTGCTGGGCTCCGGCGAGCCTTCTGCTCAGCCTTCCAAGTACCTGGAACTACAGGTGCGCGCTACCACGCCTGGCTAATTTTTTGATTTATTGTAGAGATGAGGTCTCGCCAAGTTGCCCAGGTGGGTATTGAACCCACAGACTCAGGCAATCCACTCACCTCAGCCTCTCAAAGCGCGGAATTACAGGGTGAGCCTCCAAGCCCGGCCCCTCATGTGTTTTAAACATAACTGAGTGCAAATATGCCAAGTTGGAAATTGGGGTACCAAATGATTTTTAAGATTTTCAGAGAAATGAAATTTTCTCATGTAAATTACTTCATTGGTTGTATTTTGAATTAAATTGTAGTTTTTTTGACAGACTTTTAAGTGTAATTTTATCAAATATTTATTTTTTTCTTCCAAACTTCTGTTAAAATTAGAAATGCTGGTCATAATCTGGCACCTATTTTCACTGCTTTTTCTTCATTATAACTCAGCAAAGAGATCAGGGCATCTCAGGTCTCCCATGTATCAGCATCAATTCTGTCATTTTAAAATCAGAACATAGTATAATTTTATCTCAGTTGCAATATTTGTATCTCAGGTGTGTGTGTGTGTGTGTGTGTGTGTGTGTACATGAGGGGAAACCCCAGAAAACCAGATGTGTGTGTATGTGTGTGTGTGTGTGTGTGTGTGTGTGTGTATATACATGAGGGGAAACCCCAGAAACCAAAATTTATTTATTAAAAAATTGTGTATTCTTATATGTTTAAACTTTAGTCACCTTTAAAGTACTCTCTGTCTGATGCAGTACACCAATCAAAACACTTTTTCCCCTACTCAGAACAGTTTTTGAACTCATCATTTTGATGACTTTTAGTGCTTCTGCTGTTTTTTTGTTTCACCTCTTCCACACCAGCAAAACATTTCCCTTTGAGGACTTGTTTCATCCTAGGAAACAAAAAGCAGTCGTTCAGGGTCCGATGGGTTGAATAGGGAGGGTGGGGCACGGGATTATGCTGTTTTTGGTCAAAAAACAAAAACGTGGTTGGGCAAGTGTGTTGTCCTGGTTAAAGAACCTGTCACCTGTTTGCCACTACTTGGGACATTTCTTCCGCAAAGCAGCCTCTTTTCTTCCACAAAGTACCTCTAGCTGGTACACTGATGCCAATGTGTTCCTAGAACACTTACCTAATGGGGGAAGCCTGTACTACAAGGGACCCACCTTCCAAAAGATAATTCCAGTTTTTGGGGGGTCTCTCTGTGTGTGTGTGTGTGTGTGTGTGTGTGTATTTTTTTTTTTTTTTTACATCTGTGTTTTGCTGATTTTGTTGCTTTCTTCTGGCTGGCTGACCTTTTATTCCTTGTTTGTTCTCACCAAAGGAATTAGCAGCAAAAGTGGTTCAAATGTTTCATGTGGCTGAGCCGAAGCAACTGCCCCATATTCTCTGTAGTCCTTCTATGAAGAATATTAATCCTGTGACTGCCATGAGCTATCTAAGAAAACTGGATAACTCTGGGTTTTCATCAGTGTTAGTGACATTGACCAAAGCAGCAGTGGCTTTAAAAATGGGAGATCTTGACATGCACAGAAATGAAATGAAAAGCCATTCAGAGGTATGGTGCCCTGCCTGGTGTTAACAACAGGCTGAAACAGAACCCAATAGTCCTGAGGTGTTTAGCTTTCTTCTGGCTTCTTTCTAGCTCATATTTTCTTAGTCTTAATAGAAAACAGAATTAGTAGTAGAAGGAAAGTGATCCAAGTGAGACTTTGGATCTAGCAAATGAAAAAGAAATAAGACTGATAAATGGTAGCAGTGGGTATCCAAAGACTGTGAGTGTCCAAAAGAACAGAATGATGTGTATTTAAGGACAGCAGGCGGGATATAAACCATGGGCATTAAGAGTCTAGTAGTTGTAGAAATAGCCCCTCCTTAGGAAAATCGCAGATGACTTTTTGGAGGATTGGGCATTTGAATGGTGTGTCAAAGAGAGGTCTTTCCCTTGGAAATGGTCATGTCCATTTAGAGCCATGACCAAATATGTGTTGATAATTTAGGGAAAGAAAATAAGAGAATGGTAATTGAACATTCATTATATCCCAGGCCTGTTCTAAACCCCTTGTCTTCTTACAGTAATGTACAAGATAGATGCTTATATAGATGAGGGCACTCAGACACAGAGAAGCTAAATAACTTCTCAGGATCCCATAGCTGGTGAATGGTAGAGCCAGAATTGAACCGGACAGCAGGACTTCAAAAACTGTGCTCCTGCACTTTTGTTTTTGTTGCCTGACTATGGCCAGATGCCCACAATATAACTAGAAGAGGATAAATGCTTTATCGCTGTACAATGACGTGTTTTGTTATAATGAGGAAAGCAAGTCAGCATCAGGGTGTCTTCTGTTTTAAAGAGCAGAATTGTGAGAAAATGAATTTTCTTTCCACAATTTTGAAAAAAACATAAGATATATTATAGTCATTGCTCAGTATCTGTGAGGAATTAGTTCCAGGACCTTCTGCAGATACCAAAATCCACAGAAGCTCAAGTCCCTTATGTAAAATAGCATAGTATTGGCAGATAACTATGCGTATTCTCCCATATACTTTAGTCATCTCTAGATTACTTATACCTAATACAATGTAAGTGCTTGTTATGCTATGTTATTTGGGGAGTGACAGGGGAAAAGTCTGTACATGTTCAGTACAGATACAGGGTTTTTTTTTTTCCTGAATATTTTTTATTTGCAGTTGGTTGAATCCGTGAATGCAGAAGCCATGGATACAGAGGATTGATTGTATTTTCAGATCAAGTAGACCTCCATATAAAGCTCTGTACAAAAATAGGATGTCTTTATATCTAGTTAAATATTAATAACTTCTGTAAGACAGTTAATGATGTCCTTATTCAGGTAAAATATAGTCTTTCTAGTTAAAAATTATAATAAAAGCAAATTATTAATATATTAAATTATTAATCATGAGTGTACTAGCAAATTCTATATTTCCCAGGTGGACAACATTGTTTTTTGTTTCTAAACAAAAACAACATATATATATAATAACATATATTTTGTTTCTAAATTTCATTTTTATCTGAAGATGAAGTTGGTATGTGGCTTCATTCTGGAACCTCGGCTATTGATTCAACGGGAGAAGGGACAGATTGTTCCAACTGAGCTTGCAATTCACTTGAAGGAGACTCAGCCTGGATTGCTTGTGGCTTCAGTCCTGGGCTTGCAGAAGAATGATAAAATTGGAATTGAAGAAGCAGATTCCTTCTTCAAGGTTTGTCACTTTGAAAATGTAGTTTTGGCCAAGTTCAATAACTCATGCCTGTAATTCCAGCACTTTGGAAGGCTGAGGTGAGAAGAATGCTTGAGCCCAGGAGTTCAAGACCAGCCTGGGCAACATAGTGAGACCTTAAACAAATAAACAAATATCTCTAAAACCAGATAAACAAATAAATAAATGAAAAAATATTTTTAAGGTCTTTGTTTTCAGAAAAAGAAGATGTAGTTTTTCTGGATGACCTGATAAAATTGGTGGAAATGGAGGAGCAGAATAAGAGAAGTGAGTTTTTCATTTATTTTTTTGAAAAAGCAGATACATAATCATTTTATAAGATAAAAGTACAAGTTAAAAGAATACAGGTGGATAAACTGTTCATACAACTAGAATCTATGTCCTGTTAAAAATGTCTAAGTTTGCTTTTGCCATGGTGCAATTGCTTGGTAAATAATTATTATTATTTTTATTTTTTTTTGTTATTTTTTGAGTGGAAGTCTCACTCTATCACACTGACTGGAGTGCAGTGCGCACATTCACAGCCACTGCAGCCTCCACATGCTGGGCTCGGGTGATCCTTTTGCCTCAGCCTTCCAAGTAGCTGGAACCACAGGTGCGTACCACCACACCTGGCTGACTTGATTTATTATAAAGATGAGGTCTCACCAAGTTGCCCAGGCTGGTTTCAAACCCCTGGACTCAGGCAATCCTCCACCTCCACCTCCCAAAGTGATGGAATTACAAGCATGAGCCACTGTGCCCAGCTGGTAAGTTATTATTTACCCACATGATAGTGTGGAATTCAGCCCCACTGTAACTTTTTCAGTGCTATATTTATCTGAAACATAAAGTCTCCTTCCACTGTTTTCAAGGTGCTCTGTGGTAAGGATGAAGGTACGGTTCCTCAGCTCCTGGTAGATTTCTGGGAAGCTCAACTCATGGCATGTCTCCCGGACATGGTAATTCAGGAGCTCTTCTGTAAGCTCACATCGCAGTACATTAGGAGATTGTCTAAGAGGCAGCCTCCGGACACTACACCATTGCGGACGTCAGAGGACCTGGTAAGATGGTGGAAGAATACCTTAAATTAAACTCACACATTGCCCATAACAATGACATACTTTTTTATTTCTAATGACTTAAAATTAGACCTAGTTTTCTTATACCGGATATTTTATTTAGGCAGGAGTTAAAAATACATTTAACATTTGTGTATGACTGAAGCTGCCCACATTTTAAATAATTTCCTATTCTAAAGAATGTCTCCTACTTTTATTAATGTCACACACTTATTTGCAGTAAGTCAAAGCAGAGGGGGGAAGGGACTTTTTCTAGAATGTTACTATGTCTGTACTTTCTCAGCGGAGAACCGCTGAGAACAAGAGAAGAGACCTCTACAGACCTCCCTGGTGAGAGAGGAACTGCAGAAAACTTGGAGGAAGAGTTCCTTACTCAGCCCATTTCCCATCAGCTGCACACAAGAGCCGCTCTGTAGCACTTGAGGCAGCCCTAACAACTGCTACCCTTCAGACTCCCTTTTCTTCCAGCCCAGTTGCCTTTCATGGAGGCCATGGCTAACACGGATTAACTGGAAAAGTCACCAGCTTCTTGAATAAGAAGGGCTTCATGGGAATTGTCTTGAGAACTTGTAGAGGATATTTTGTCTCCCAAAGAAAGTAGTATAAATGAAAATTATTAATATTATTATAAACTCTTTTAAAGTAAAAGCTTCAAAGCAGTATTGGGTGGTTTTTTTTTCATTGTTATTTGTTTGTTTTTGCTAGAAAGTACCTCTTTGGAATATTTAAATTTTATAATATAAAGAAATATTTAGTATAGATTATATAGTGCAGAAACAACAAAGCTGAAACATTTTCTAAAAAACTTTCCTTCCCTGTCCCAGGAAAGAGTACCTGGTTCTGTAACATGGCAGAGGATTAGTGATGACTTGCTCTTTGTGAAATGGAAGAAGCAAGTTTTTTTTGGTTATATTTTATTTATGATAAACTCTTTTATGTTGTAGATAAATGCCTGTAGTCATTATGGCTTGATCTATCCATGGGTTCATGTCTTAATATCATCTGATTCCTTAGCTGATAAAAATTATCGAGACGACCTTTCAAAATTGCAGGTAAATAAAAGTGCCTTTTTTTCTTATGAATTTGCATATTCCAGTATAATATAAGATTTAAATTTGGTAAGACCTCAGGTGTCCTGTTAGTCTAGAATGTGTAACTTGGAGGGACGAAATCCATAGTTAGGCATACTCAGGAGTTTTGGAGGGAAATCATGCCTCTATCTGAAACTGCTGGGTTAGGCAGCTGAGTGGCTGGTAGATAAGAGTTCGCTAAATCACATTTTCAGGATGTGCTTTAAAACACCTGGTGTTTCACACTTTGTGAAAGTATGGCAGATGTTTAGTGGTGTTTTTATTGATATAATTCTTTTTTGTGTGTTGGCTTAAACATTTTAGTTTTCTAACCCAAGCCAGTCATTACAATCTGTCTTACAAGGACAGGTCAGGGTAGTCAGTTAGTCCAGCTCCTGAAAATAATTTTTTAAAAATAAGAGGGAAGGCCGGGCTCGGTGGCTCAGCCTGTAATCCCGCGCCTTTGGGAGGCTGAGGTGAGTGGATTGCCTAAGCCCGCGGGTTCGAGACCCACCTGGGCAGGTGAGACCTCATCTCTACAATCAATCAAAAAATTAACCAGGTGTGGTAGCGCACGCCTGTAATTCCGGCTACTCGGAAGGCTGAGGAGGAAGGATCGCCGGAGCCCAGCAGATCAAGGCTGTGGTGGCCGGGAGCAGCCACTGCACTCCAGTCTGGGCGACAGTGAGACTCCAACTCAAAAAAAATAAATAAAATAAATAAGAGGGAAGTGATTAGAGAATGTAGATCATCCTATAAGAATGCTGACTGCATCAATGTTTTGACTGGCAATGAGAAATAAAATCCACATTTGACTTGAATCAGGCTGAGCTACATGTGCATATGATTTTATTTAATGTAGTTCAGTGGTCCAAGGACCAAATAGAATTCCCTCATTGGTTTTGTTTGGTCTTTCCAGTGTAACTAACAACATATAAAAATTAAGAGTTCTGAGTTTGAAGTTACTTTTAAAAACTCAACAAGCATGTATCCCTAGGCCCTCATTGCTTCCAATGCCTGAGGGTTGGGGCTGATCCACTGCTCCTCCTTGGGCAGTGCTCCTGCTGTTCTGTCTCCAATATTCTCATCCTCGTGTCATTCTGATCCAGATGCTGTGTGTCTCAGTGCCCATTTTCTTTATCCCAACTGCCTTCATGCGTCTTCATCATTTCTTTGGCCCCGTTAGACTTTTGAGTTTGCAGTGCCTGCTGACACTGTGGGAACTGCTGTAAGTGTAGTTATAGCTTACAAAACCAGAATGTCAGATTGGGAATAAGGGTTGGGGGGAAGCTCAAGAGGCCGTATTGCTTAGACTCAGCCTCCAGGCAGGACCATATTGTCCCTAGGGACGGAGTTATTTATATGCTTCTTAAAAAAATCACCAAAGATGATTCTTATCTCTGGTGTCTAGTACTCTTGTGAAGCAGAGGCTTCTGAGGGCCTAGCCTCAGATTTCTTTCTTTTGCGACTATTGCTTGAGAATGTGCCCTGGATGTGATAGCATCAAATAAGACAGGCAGGGCCTTGCCCTCTCAGAAGATACAAACTGATTACATATTTAAAATTATGATTATAGTAAGTGCTATTAAATTCCCCTGAAAAATCTTCAAGACGTGTGTGTGTGTGTATGTGTGTGTGTTTATATTCATATTTTAATGGGGGTCTCACTCTGTCACCTGGGCTGGACTACAGTGGTATGATCACAGCTCACTGCAGCCTTTACCTCCTAGGCTTAGGCGATCCTTCCACCTCAACCTCCCAAGTAGCTAGTACTACAAGCACATGCCACCATACCAGGCTAACTTTTTAAAATTTTCTGTAGAAACGAGGTCTCACCATGTTGCCCAGGATGGTCTTGAACTCCTGAGCTCAGGCATTCCTCATGCCTCAGCCTCCCTAAATGCTGAGATTACAGAAATGAGTCATTGCACCTGGCCCAAACATAGTTTAAATCACTGCTTGAAAAAGTATAATTCAGTGAGCTTTTAAAATTTATTTCAAAGGATTTTAAAAGTGTACATTCATTTTGGGAATCTTTGCTATTAAAAGAGAGAAACGTAGTCTGCCTAAACTTTTATAAATCTTTTCCTTAAACACAGTTCTTTTTTAGATTTCTGTGGGCCAAATAGTCTTAGTCATTAAGAAAATAATAATCATTGAGAAAGAATAAAATCTGAATGGTTTTCACCTAGAAGAATGGGGAGGTTCAGAGTTACCTGGAGAGCTTTTTCAACATTGTATGACTCTTCTGTATCCACTGTCCAACATAGATTTGATATGATTCTGTTTATTGCCCTCAATTACTAGAATATTTGTGCAATAATTAAAATGAAAACAATATGTAAATCATCTACAGGTCAAAAAACTGCTACTAGGAATGACACAGTAATGAATAAATGTCCTGCCCTTTGGGAAGATTGTCATGGTTCCCCTTCTCCCACCTCCTTGCTAGCCATCTTTCCTTAAACCCACAGCTGTCTAGGTGAGGAAGACAGAGAAGTTTGTGGACTGCAACCCTGCAGAGTCAGGGCTGAGAATGATTGATCTGGATCAAAGAAAGGAATAAATAGTGCTTGCTTTGAGGATGGAGAGGACTCCATTTTCAATATTGAAATTACAAAAGGAGCACTCTGCTAAGGAGCAGACAACATTAGCAGTATTTAAAGAATAGCAATAGCCTTTGGACCATTTTTTATCCAGTGATTTATGTGTTTGTTTAGTATTGCTTAGCTATTTTACTTATTTTTAAACTTTTTTTTTTTTTCAGTTTTATTTGAACCAGGATCCAATTAAGGCCCATACATTGTGAATGGTTGATAGATTTTTGTTTGTTTGGTTTTTTTTGGGTCGGAGTCTCACTCTGTTGCCCAGGCTGGAGTGCAGTCACACGCTCACAGCCACTGCAGCCTCGAACTGCTGCGTTCAGGTGATCTTTCCACTTCAGCCTTCCAAGTAACTGGAACTATAGGCATGCACCACCACACCCAGCTAATTTTTTTTTTGTTTTTTTTTATTTATTGTAGAGACACGAGGTCTTACCAAGTTGCCCACCTGGGCACAATCAGTCCTCTCACCTTCACTTCCCAAAGTGCTGGGATCACAGGTGTGAGCCACCATGCCCAGTTGTAGACTTCTTGATGACGCAGATAAAACTAAGTAAAAGCTCATGGATAATCTACTTTGTACCAAGTTTTGACTAGTTTCATTTCAACTGGTGTGGTAGCCCTGCTCTGCCCCTTCCTACCCCACCCATTATCCTGATTAATCAAGAGCTAAATATAGAAATAATCTATGTGTTTTTCCATGTTGGGAGGTCCTTTGAGTGGGAAATTATCACCTTATTTCATTTTGCCATCTTATTGTCAGGAAATTATCCAGGTGAATAATTTAAACTGGTAGGAAGAAAAGGGACCAACCTTATTTTCCTAGTCATTCCTTTGTAGATATTTGGAATAAAATAATCACGCTGACTGTGAGTGGATAGACCACGTTCCATATCCCTCCATGTGTCTGAGAAGATGCTGTAGCAAAAAGGATACAGGGACAAGAAAATCAAGACATGACCATCTCATCTTTTTCCTGGAGAAAGGGAAAATGGAGATTATTTTGGTGGTAGAATCAAAAGTAGTATATGTAGTTTAATTGCTTAGAAATAAAATATTGGTATAGTTCTGAATACTGAAATAATACCTGCTTCCTGTCATTCATCTTGTGGCAGGGTGGTATTGGTACAAATGATTAGTTCTAAATAATCATTTAGTTTTCTTAAATGTTAAATTTCATTTTTTGGTTGTATATGTAATGCATGCTTATTATAGAAAATTTGGACAATATAGGGAAGTGTGAAAAGGAAACAAAAAGTGAGCTTTGGCCTCTCATCTAGTAAGCTAATCTGTGTTTCAAATTTCATTGCTCTTCCAAAGGTATTTCTGCATGTGCATATATCTGTGTGGGTTTTACAAAACTGGTCATGCTCTGAATATAATTTTTATGAAGTTTTTAACTCATTTTATCATGAACATTTTCTCATCAACATAGTTTTATTGGTTGTAATGTATTTCATCATATGAATGTACCATAATTTTTTTTTGCTCATCCCTTATTTTTGAACATTTAGATTACTTCTACTTTTCCAATATTGTGAATACTCTTGTGGTGAACATCATTAGACATAAATCTTTGCCCATCTGTTCTTATTTCCTTCAGATAGAGTCCTAAAGATGTCCCATTAGTTTTCATTTTCAGTTCATCCAAAGCAAATAAAATCACGTTATTTTTTTAAATAATTGGTTTCTACTAAACAGATCTTTAAACTAGAGATGGCTTCAGGGTTATTTAATACTTCAATCTACTTAGACTTATTCTATAAAGACCATCTGCATGTGATCTAAAATTGCATTCTTCTTTTTCTTTTTGACAAGTGAGATTTAGTCTTTGTTACAAAGTGAATTCTATATGTTGTGTTTTAGTTTTTTGGGTGCCTCATTCCATAACATTTCACTTTTCTATTCATAGTCTCTTATATGTGGTCCTTCATTTGACATAGCTTCCGTTATTCCGTTCTTGGAACCACTCTCAGAAGACACTGTTGCTGGCCTCAGTGTCCATGTTCTGTGTCGTACGCGCTTGAAAGAGTATGAACAGTGCATAGACATACTATTAGAGAGATGCCCGGAGGCAGTTATTCCATATGCTCATCACGAACTGAAAGAAGAGAACCGGGTATGCTTTCCAGATATGTGTTTAGTCTTGTTCATTGGTAATCAGGTTTGTTAATTTCATTGCCTTTCTTGCAAAATGGGGACAATTTAGCCTTGTTCAACCTCACAGGGATTTGTGAGGCCAATGAAAATGTATGTTTAATGTGTTATGTGTTTTGAGTGTAGTTAAATGCTATTAAAATGTATGGTAGTGATATGTTATCATATTAAAAATCTCTTTTGGAGATAAAGTAGGTGATTACCTGAAGATTTGGGAAATACATGATGGAAAAATATTTTCTGTGCCATATTGTCTTTAGTTTAGAAATTAGAAGAGTCTTAGATGTTAGTACTTGTTTTCCTTCCTTTCTTCCTTTTTTGCTATATAAGAGAAGCATCAAACTAAATTGTATTTTTTTTTTCTAAGATAGGCTCTATGGTGGAAAATACTACTGCCTGAACTTTGTCAGAAAATAAGATGTGGTGGAGAGAAATATCAACTATATCTGTCATCGTTAAAAGGTAGAATGATCTTTTTTTGCTTGATTATAAAAATAAGAATCTTCAGTTTTATATTTGCTGAAGGTTTGATTGCTCTATTTTTTTAAATGAGATTTTTGTAAGGTGAAGAGGACCTTATAGAATCATCTGGAGAGCTTATGTTCAGTGTTTATATACCCTTCACATTTGCTATTCATTTCTCTCTTCTGGTCACAGAGCTGATGTTCTTTTAAGATAACCTCTCCAGCCACTTAACAGAGTGTCACAGTCATAGAAACTGGCAACTTCAGGGTTTTAAAAATTTGAGTAGCCATTAAAGTAATTATATTATATTTACTTATTGACACTCTAAGCCTTTACCTGGAAACATGTTTTATTAATGACCAGATACTTAATTTACTTCATGTAGGTAGTTGAAGTTATTATTATTAAACATAATTATAAGCAAGTATTGACTACTAACATGTTACTCAAGGATTTAAAAGTATCTCTAAATTGAGTATCCCTAAATAGTACAGGATTTTACAGCAACAGTAGTTATTGTTTCAGTTTTCATAATTCATAGTCATATATAAATCTTGTTAGATATGTAATTATCAATTTCTATACTGTTGTACTTTAATATTACTAATTATTGGCCCGATGGCAAAGGGTATGGATATATTGATTGCAGTGCATATAAAATATTAGAAATTGACAGTGTTGGAATTGTGTTTTCCAGCCAAGATAGTTGATTTTTAACATGTTAGGCAGAGTCAGTGGCCACTGGAGAAATTTTTCTGAAGATCCCCATTTAATGTTTGTAATTGGGAATTGGAGAAGGCAACTTTATACTCTGTCCTGTCCATCTCCTGAGTGCTTTTGGTTTCTAGAAAATGGAAATGTCAAGTGTTTGATTGCTTTGCCCCACTCGCATCAAATTCTTTACATAATTTATCACTGAATATATATTGCTGGAGCACTTTCCAGTGCAGATAATCCCACGTTTACACCTCAGAAACATCATCTTAGTCAAAAGCCTTTTTTTTCATCCTTTTCTGATCCACCTCCTCACACTCTGTATCCCTAACTTACCCATAATCATTTCTCCAAATGTTGCAATTTTCTCTATCTTCTAAATATATCTGTGTGCACACACACGTGTGCCTAATGTATGCACATGTATGGCTAATGGTACTATGTGCCATGTATGAGTGACCTTTATTAGACTGTGATAGCTCAAGAGTTGACCTACTGTTTTATTGGTTTTTCATGTTGCACCTTCTCACCAGCAATGTGCATCTCCCATAGGAAGCGTCTGTGATATTTATTGAGTGGAAGGGAAAACCTCTGAAGAATGTTAGGTCCATTTCATAGGAGGCCTTTTTCTTGGCATCTGTAGTACACCTAGAAGAGCCCAGCAGTGGAGTCTGGGGAAGTAGACCTGAGTTCTAGCATGCACTGGGTGGCTTGGAGCAAGCCAGTTCTTTCATGTCCTGCCAGGAACTAACAAGATGTTCAGAATTGACTGTGGAGTTGAATGTTAGGCAAAATTGAAAGAGGGTAAAGTTGAAGATGGAGCTCGGGGACTTACATGCTTAGGAGCTTGGATTTTTTATCTCTCTTCTGCAACGTTCTTCAACCTTGGCATGGTGGACATTTTGAATCACATTATTGTCCACGTGTGGGGAGGTTTCCCCTGTGTATTTAGGATGTGAAAAGGACATCCCTGGCTTCTACTCACTAGAGGCCAGTAGTACCGCTCCAGTTATGACAAGCAAAAATGTCTCCAGACGTTGACAGATGTCCCCTGGGAGACAAGATTGTCCTGCTTGAGAATCACTGCACTAAATCAGAGCCGTTGAAACTGGGGTTCGTGGATGACTTGTTTATTTGAGTTAGGGTCTCACTCTGTCACCCAGGCTAGAGTGCAGTGGTACAATCATGGCTTACTACAGCCTCCAACTCCTGGGTTCAAGTGCCTCTCCTGCATCACCTCCTGAGCAGCTAGACCTACAGATGTGCATAACCACACCCAGCTAAATTTTAAAAAATTTTTTGTAGAGATATGGTCTCGCTATGCTGCCCAGGCTGGTCTCAAGCTCCTGGCCTCAAGTGGCAAGTTGGCACCTCAGCTTCCCAAAGTGCTGGGATTATAGGTGTGAGTCACCATGCCTGGCTGGCTTGTTTTGTTTGTTTGTTTGCTTTTTTGAGTTGGAGTCTCACACTGTCACCCGGGCTGGAGTGTAGTGGCATGCTCACTGCCACTGCAGCCTCGACCTGCTGGACTCAGACGATCCTTCTACCTCAGCCTTCCAAGTAGCTGGAACTACAGCCATATGCCACCATGCCCGGCTAATTTTGGGGTTTTTTTTTTGCAAATCTGAGGTCTCGTCAAGTTGCCCAGGCAGGTCTCGAACCTGAGGGCTCAGGCAATCCTCTCACCTTGGCCTCCCAAAGTGCTGGTATTATAGGATTATATAGGATAATAGGATCATAGTGCTGACTGGCTTGTTTTAATTTTTACTTTATTTGTTACTGTTTTTGTAATACTGAACTGTGCTTATTTTTTTTAATTCTAGTACTGTAGTAAATTACAAAAATAGAATTTTTTAAAAGATTTAAAATTCCACCAGCCAGAAATACGTATTTTTAACCTTTGACGAATATTTTCCAGATATGCTGGAGGATTTTAAGCATACAGGTTTACATTAAGGTCAATCATTCCTGCATAACTTACAGATTTGGGTGGCTGGTAAGTGAAGTTGAGCAAGTCATTTTAACCTTTTCTTGTCCTCAATTTTCCTCAACTCTAAATCAAGCATAGTACCCACTAGTAGATCTGCTTTGGAATGGACTTGGATTAAATAAATAAAAATTCCAAAGGATTCTTGAAGGACTTAAATGAGAAGTTAAATACAAAAGTACAATATCCATCTTAAAAGAACTCTGTGGGTTTAAGATATTGACCTTGTTCTTGGAGTTATTCCTGTATCAGCCCCGCTTTGGTTGAGAGAAGAAGAGAATTGGGTGGTGGTGGGATTCTTCTGGCTCCATAACTACTCTACACTAGAACCCAGCTTGATTTTTTTGTATGTAAGATACTACTTATAGGCTCCACATTTAGGTAAGTAAACTGGTTTGATAGGACAACATATCAGCAGTTTATGTTTTTCATGTAGGTTTTGCAAACTTGTTAGTAGTAGCTGTTTATTAAGGTCCTTTTTTATGTCAGATGTGCAGTCATTGCATTTTAATTCTCAGGAGCTCTGGAAGTCACTAGACTGTACCACTGCATGATAGATGAGGAACCTAGGACTTGAGAGGTTAAGTAATTTGCTTAAAGTCACTGACATGCAGGTAGAAGAGGTCAGATCCTTCCCCCAGTCTGTTTGATTCTAGAGCTAGGGATCTTCTCCAGGAGCCTCTGCTGCTCTATTCATTAGCTATTTAGCGACAAGGGCAGGCTGTTCCTTTGTGTAAAGGATGACTTAGGTTGCTGAATATTGGACAGATGGCTTTGGATAGATTTTATATTTCACTTACTCCACAAATAGAGTAAGTGGTGGGCGTGTGAGGCTCACACAGGGAATGACACTGACATGTGGATATAGCCATGAGACTGCATAGATGTTTATTGGGAACATTGTTCTTAAGTTCATCCTTCTCTTCTTAGGAAAAGACAGCATGTATTTATTAAGAAGCAATAGAATCATAAAGTTGCATAGTTACCTATACAAAAAGGTGTGATAAATTACTTAATATTGAAAATATTCACTAGAGCATATTACTTTGTAGTTTGGAAAAAAAGGTAAATAGTTATGAAAACAGATTTGTGCTTATTAATATAATAACATGAGAATCTTATAATGGGAACTGATTTAAGAAAATGTTGTCCAACAATTAATGGCATTTCCTGTCCTAGCAAACAATCTTTATAAATTAGCTTCAGTATAGTCCTGCCATTAAAAACAGTATTCAAATGATTGTTCTTTCCTTTAGCAATTGGTAGGAATCTATTGAAAAAGAATATGTTAATTTAGCAATGAAATAATAAATCCAAATTGTATGGGGCTAATATAACGTAATCTCCAAAGGATTCTAGAAAGGATAAATAAGTTGTTAAAACCTTACAGTAGTCTGTGGATTTAAGAGACTCATGTTTTTTTCATTATAGTTAAAACATTGTTACCTGAACTAGCTTAAGAAGAGAATAAGGAGAAAGACAGACTTTCAGTTCTAACTCACATATTCCTTCCTATAAACAGAAACACTATCAATTATTGCTGTGGAGCTAGAACTGAAGGATTTCTTGAATGTTCTCCCAGAAGATGGCACTGCAGCATTTTTCTTGCCTTATCTTCTTTACTGCAGTCGAAAGAAATCGTTGACTTGAAGGTATTATTTGAAAAATACCATAATGGTATTTGATACTGAACATCTAAAAACTGAATGCCAAATAAAAATAAATGTAAAAGATTTTTCATTTTATATATATGTATGTTTGTATGTATGCAGATGCTTTCAGGCTGTTTACCTTACCATATAGGGGTAACTGTTAGTTTCTTAATTTATGACCTGAATCCATTTATTGTTCAGAATGTAAGAAAATCTTGAAGACATAAGAATTTCTCAAAGAAGCCATATATCTTTAAAGGTGAAGACTTATTCCAAGCAACATCAATTCACTCTTGTTAGAGACATGACAATCTTTTTCATCCTAGGAATACCTTAAAGAAACATTTTGCAACTATGCTGAAAGCATGTCACTCTAAGTGGTCTGGCATTTTATCTTCTTGGTTTTTCCAGATTTCTCTGTTGGATCTGTTTTTAAAGTTTTTCTTTGAGAAAGATGCTCGTGTTTTGCCACAGAAAAAAAAAATTCAAACCTTATTTTTTTGTCACTTTAAGAAAACTTGACTGGGCATGGTAGCTCACACCTATAATCTGGCGTTTTGGGAGGCTGAGGTGGGACGATCACTTGAGGCTAGGAGTTAAGAGCAGCCTGGGTGACATGGTGGGATCTCATCTCTATTAAATAAATTAAAACAAACAAAAAACAACTCATGCTGTGTTTTCTTTTGAATCAATTGAAGTAGATGTTTACAAAGAAAACTTTCTTCTTGTCTGGCTATTAATATGATTTGTTGAATGCATGTTTTTTCAGCCAAAGCCTTCTTTCCATTTTTGTTGATATGTACTGTTGCTCTTCTAGCTATAGTGTATATGACAATAAGTATATCATTATATTCACAACTGTGTCTACTTTCTTATCCTCTTGTTAAAGAATTTTGAATCCAAGTACAGCTCATTGATAGTTCCCTTTGAATCCAATTGAGACTGAGCAAAAATTCTGTTCACCTGGAGTCTGCCACATCTGTATTTTGAAGCTTTTCTCCTGGTGGCTATTTTTATCCTGACCAGGGCTTAATCTGTAGCATTGTTTCTCAGTTCCAGATAACATTGTTTCTTCAGTTCCAGATAACATTCTTTCGACCATTTCTTCTAGGGTTCACAAACTCAGATTGGCATTAATATTACTTTTATTTTCTTCCTCCATACCTTGTACCCTGCCTGCATGCCCACTCAGTATTAGGAATGATGTCAGCAACATGTGAGATGGATTGATGGGAAGGCAATGATTGGAAACATCTCCATGAGCTTTAACAGTGGTTCTCTGAGACCATGCAGGAGAACCCATTTGGTGATGGGTCTCTTTTTTTAATGCAACTTTATGAAACCCTAATGGTGATGGTGTGAGTGGCCTGTATGAATCAATTCTGTTACCTACTATACAAGTGTCAATCATGTATCATAATTGTTGATCTTTTCATCTGCGACCAGATAACAGTTTCTCCCACAAATGCATCAAGTTTTATGTTTTTGTCTTTTTTAATATTTATCATCATTCCAAAGTAAACATTCTACTCAACACTTTCACATATATTGTTACAAATGATCGGTCTTTCCTTTTTTTTTTCCATTTATCACCAATTTATTTCTTTCAGCCAGACTTGGTCTCTATAGAAAAAGAAATTTTAAGACCATTGTTAAAAATAGTATATATTATATTGTTAAAATAATTAGTAAATGGTGTTTTAAATGTATTCTGAGTTTTTAAAATATGACTCTAATTATTTTTTATTCACTTATATTTTTCTACTTTTCGTATGTTTAGAAATCTCATTTCCAGTACTGCCCATTTAAAGAAAAATTACTTTCTTCCCTTTAAGAACCTCATTAATGATAAAGGGAAAAATAACTTTACAGCTGAGAAACCTAGCAGATACCACCTTAACCAAATGCTCCATGTTAACCAGTAATGAAACAAATCACAATCTTATGCCTTCTGACATGGTGTGCTAAGAAAAACAACATCATTCCATGATAATCTTGCCAAAAATGCATAGCCTGAATCTAATCATGGGGAAACATTAGAAAAACTCAACTTGAACAGCATTCTACAAAGTGACTTCTCTCTGTAGTTTTCGTTTAAAAAAAGCAAAAGTTGTAAAAGACAAAGGAGACCAAGAAACTGTCCGGAGTAAAGAGTTAAAAGACAGGCCAAGATGCAACACATGATCAGGGATTTGGGTTTTTTTTTGTTGTGGTTTTTGGTTTGGTTTTTTTGGAGTTAGAGTCTCACTCTTTCACCAAGCTGACATGCAGTGGTATGCTTCCAGGTCATTTTAGCCTCTAACTCTTGGGTTCAAGTAATCCTTCCACCTCAGCCTTCCAAGTAGCTGGAACTTCAGGCACACACCACCATGCCTGGCTGATTTTTTGGTTTACTATAGAGATGAGGTCTCGCCAAGTTGCCCAGGCTAATCTTGAACCCCTGGACTCAGACAGTCTTCTCACCTCCACCTCCCAAAGTGCTGGGATTACAGGCGTGAGCCACCGTGCCTGACCTTTTGTTTTTATATAAAGAATATGATTAGGATAATGGGTGAAATTTGAAAAAGATCTTTAGTTTTTAGTCATTGTTAATTTTTTTATTTTGATAATTGTACTGTGGCCGTGTATAAGAATATTCTTGTTTTAAGGAAATAATGGTATATATACATATACATGTGTGTCTATGAGTATATGTGGGCAGAGAAGGAAGATAGGATGAAAAGCCAATGTGATAAAATGTTAACATTTGGAGAATCTGAATGAAGGGTATATAAGGATCTGAAATGATGTCTAAAAATACTTTTAAAACTGCATCTTCATAGAATTAATATGTTGTTAGGTATTCACCAAGCAGAGTACTTGAGTTAGAGTTGGGTACTTAGAGTCGGGTACTTTTCTAGAAATACAGAATAGAAGGAACTTCAAGTTAAGCAAGCTATATCCAAAAGGTTATGTGACTGTCAGAGGAATGTCCCAGTCCAAAAAAGCACCTTTACGTTTGTCATAGGAAGTCTTCCTCTGCTGCTTCTGGTAGAGGAAATGAAGCCTTATTATGTTAAGTATGTAATTATTTTCTAATTATTATTTTTTCTTTGTGAAGACAATTTTCTTCTGATACAAAATATTGAAAAATTCCATTTGGACCTCATGTGTTCTCTTTTCTGTGTCATGGTAGGCAGAAATTTTTCCAAGACTCAACATTAATGTAAACTTGCCCAAAACTTTATCAGATTTTTATTTAAAGAAAATTCAGATTGATAAATGTGTCTCCCCATTTTTCTGTGTATAATTCAAATTGTCTTCTATTTGTTATGCTTCTTTCAGTCCTATACACTACCTTTTCTTCTTGTAAAAGTCAAATTGCTCTTTAATTTTTTTTCTAGTGTGTTTTCCTCTATGTTTGCTATTTGTGCAGTGGTTTTCCCTACAACTTTAAAAACAATCTCCCGGGCTAAGTGCGGTGGTTCACATCTGTAGTCCTGGCACTTTAGGAGGCCAAGATAAAAGGATTGCTTGAGGCCAGTTGTTCAAGACCAGCCTGGGCAACATAGCGAGGTCTCGTCCCTACAGAAAAAAAGTTAGCCAGGTGTGGTGGTGCATGCCTATAGGCCCAACTACTCAGGAGGCTGAGGCAGAAGGATCGCCAGAACCCAGAAGGTTGAGACTGGCGAGCCATGATCATGCCGCTGCACTCTAGCCTGGGATCCGCCTATTGTGGCGCCCCCTGCCTGCCAGGCGGTTGTATATAAGTTCTTCAAATGCATCAGTGTTCCCTCCCCTCTCGGTTATTTTTCTGAGCAAGACCATCCTTTTGAGTGGTTTACATGCAAGCTAGTGTTCTCTAAACACTCAAGTTCTCTTTCTCATCATGATGGGCTCTTTCATCTCATTCAAGTTACTGACATTAAACCCAGTGGTGTATGTGCCTGTTCGAGTCTTTGGTGTTCTGGGGTTATCAGTAACCACTCTGTAATGACAAAAAGTCTTAGCAAGAGTACTTTTTCCTGAAACAAGGTGTTTGTGAAGACCCAGAAGCAGAAGTTAAAACTTTTCGTTTGTTAATCTTTTGGTGATTTTTAATCTTGAAATTATTTGTATATTTTCTTCCACTTTTATGTTACCCTTTTTTCTCCATTTCAAGGAGGAAACACATAGAGTTCTTTTCTGTACATAATTTCCCTCTGTTGGGTTTGCCATTTTTCATTTCCAACAATTCTCAACTCAAAAGACCCAGGAAAGACCAGTCTGCACTCACCATGAAGGAATTTCACTCTTTATATGTTTTGTTGGTGTGTGTCCACAAAAATACTGTTTTTCTGCATTGTGTGTATGTGATGCACAAGCACACATATCTATGTGGGGAGGGGCAGTAACTGCAGGGGTCGGGGAGCAGGGCATTTACATTTTGTTTCCTTCCGTGTCTTTCACCAAAAATCATTAGTAAATATCTCCCCTTTCCCAGGAAGCACAGACAGTGCTCTCCCTGACTAAGATTATATTATTTGGAGTTGTCTTGGGCTTCTCTTATGTATGAGGTACCACCTAGGAAAAAGTTAATGTTTTCTGTTAAGAAAGAAATTCTAAACATGTCTTTCCTAAGTCATGGCTTGTTTCTCCGTCGATAATGAACACAAATAGCTACTCCCTTACATCAACTTTAGGTATAATTATACTGCACCAAATTGGTGTCGATTTACATTAACTTAGAAACTGCTGGTACTGTTTCAAGTACTGACTGTAAGAAAACAAGCAGTATCCCACACAGCAGTAAAAATTCCTGTTTGGAGGTAGAGAAGGAAGAAATCAGGGCAGCAGATTCACAAATGCTTCATATTGGGGGAAGTATTTAGGCAAAGTAGTGCATCTTAAATTGTATTCTAGAGTGACCAACTGGATACTCGCCTTTATTTGGTAGGATGGTGTAAGTCGTTTCCATTCCAGCATGAATGTGGTCGGTCACATGGCAGTGGAGTAGCCAGATTCCAGGAATTCTTGGAAACATTTCTAGGGTTTGGTATGTCCCCGGGAATATGTCAAAGACATCAGAACTTAAAACACCCCTGTGCTTAATTAGAAAAATGATGAATACATAATGTTATATGTGGGAGTTTACTCAATCATTGGGCAGCTCAGGGTAAATCGTCTAAAAGGAAAAGGAGTCCCTGCCCATTTCTGTGTTTAATACAAACAGTAAGATATATGGTCCTTGTATTCCTTTTTTTTTTTTTAAGTTGGAGTCTCACTGTCACCCAGACTGGAGTGCAGTGGCCACTCCCGGCCACCGCAGCCTCGACCTGCTGGGCTCCGGCGATCCTTCTGCCTCAGCCTTCCAAGTAGCTGGAACTACAGGCGCACGCTACCACGCTCAGCTAATTTTTTAAATTTTTATTGTAGAGATGAGGTCTCGCCAAGTTGCCCAGGCGGGTCTCGAACCCGCAGGCTCAGGCAATCCACTCACCTCGGCCTCCCAAAGTGCTGGGATTACAGGCTGAGCCACCGAGCCCGGCCGGTCCTTGTGTTCCTAAACCCTTCACAGTAGGCCATCAATGGCTGTGAGGAAAGAAGATGTGAAGAGTGAATTTTTCGATCAGGCCACTGGCAGCCTCCTGCACTCTGACTCTGGGTTGCCATTTGTCAGAGCATTTGAGCTACACAAAGGAGCTTAGCTGTGGCTCCATTTCAACCCAAACCTCACTTTAGGCTGCACCTGTCCCAGACTAACTTGCCTGTGAAACTTTAGGGCAAGGATGGTAAAAAAGGGAGCGGAAGAGGAGGCAATGGAGAAGCCAAAAACCAGGGGCAGTTCAGAGTCCTCTAGGAATATACTATATCTATGTAAAACAAAATGTAGATAATGAAACAGGCTTTCTGCAAGTGTGCTTTTTGTTAACTTTTGTATTTTCTGCATTAACAGAAAGTCAAGAAGAAAGCATTTCCAGAAGGGCCATTGGCTTTTACTGAAATCAGCACTGGGTTAGGGATAGAAGTAGGATTGAGACCTATGGACCACCAGTTAGTTTCTTGTCACCTAATAATAGGACTTATTTCACCACAAATGGGGGAAATGGATACTTTAAGGTCAATAATGTCACTTACTGCTTTTCTAGTCACTTTGCACCAAAAGCCTTAATCTTAATCATGGCTTCTCTTGCTTACCTCAAGCCATTTAAAAATACATAACTTAGAACAGGCAGGGCAAAGATTACACAAAAGTCTTGTACTGGTCTCTCTGATCCATCATTCTATGAACACTCCCACCCTGTCTGCTAGCAATTCCACTCAAATGTTGCACTCAGGAATGTGAGCAGAATGTCACAAAAATTAAGTAAAAAGTGCAGATTCAAAGAGGAACCCAAGATGTAGTCAAAGGCTGGTATGCCTATTGAAATGGATGTGCCCTGTACCAGGGGTCCCCAACTCCCAGGTGGGGACCGGCTTGTGGCCTGTTAGGAACTGGGTGGCCCAGAAGGAAGTGAGCAGTGGGTGAGCTGAACTCTACCTCTTGTCAGATCAGCCGCAGCATTAGCTTCTCATAGGAGCATGGATACTACTATGAGCATGCGAAGAATCTAGGTTGCAAACTCCTTATGTGAATCTAATGCCTGATGATCTCCCTCCCCCTGCCCTTGTGCATGGAAGAATTGTCTTCCACAGAGCCAGTCCCTGATGCCAAAAAGGTTGGGGACCGCTACTCTATATAGTCATGATTAGAATATGTGGGGATTCCTGCACCCCCACCCAGGATACCAAACTCCAGGGAAGCTCAGGTCTTTTTATAAAATGGTATGGTATTTGCATATAATCTGTGCACATCTTCTTGGATACTTTAAATCATCTCTAGATTACTTATCTGACACAATGCCTCCATGCCACTTTATTTGTATGGATTCAATATAGTACTCAGTGCAGCAAATTCAAGTTTTGTATATTTGGAACTTTGTAGTTTTTTTTTTCCCCTGAATATTTTCTTTTCTTTTTTAAAGCAGGATTTATTGAGAGGACAGAAAAGCTCTCACAGTGGGAGGTCGGGACCCAAAAGGGTTACTGTTTCGTGAATATTTTCAATCCATGGTTGGTTGAATTACAGATGGAGAACTCACAGATATGGAAGGCCAACTGTACTCTTTGCAACTTTCAATTTTTTTATAAATCTCTCTGAGGAAATATTTTCTTCATTTGTATTAAAAAATGTTTCAAATAGAGCAAGAGTAACTGCCATGGGCGGCTCTTACCTTATATCGGAAGCTGTGGCCATGAAAATGTACAGTGTGCAAGTCTATTTCATTGCCCATTCCCAGCAGATACCAATTGACTTCATCTCCCATGTGCATTGTGAGGCCTTTTAGATTTCCAAACATTCTTCCATTAATAGCTGGGGAAAGCACAGGATTTCATATTACTTTTCAGAATATCTTAAACCAAAGGCTGTTTCACAGAAAATATGATTTTAGGTTAATATAAGGGATCTGTTTTATGTTGGTATTTTTTTTTTTTAGTTGGAGTCTCACTCCGTCGCCCAGGCTGGAGTGCAGTGGCACGCTCACGGCCACTGCAGCCTTGACCTGCTGGGCTTAGGCAATCCTTCTGCCTCAGTCTTCCAAGTAACTGGAACCATAGGCATGCGCTACCACGCCCGGCTAATTTTTGTTGTGATTTATTGTAGAGATGAGGTCTCACCAAGTTGCCCAGGCTGGTCTCAAATCCCTGGGCTCAGGCAATCCTCTCGTCTCGGCCTTCCAAAGTGCTGGGATTACAGGCTGAGCCACCGCACCTGGCCTATTTTGTTTAATTTTTAATTTTTACATTTTACTTAAAAATTTTTTTTGGATCAGAGTCTCACTCTGTCACCCAAGTTGGAGTGCAGTAGTGCGATCACAGCTACTGCAGTCTCAAACTTACTGGACTCAGGCCATCCTTCCATTTCAGTCACTCAAGTAGCTGGAATTACAGGCATGCACCATCATGCTGGGCTAATTTTTTAACTTATTGTAGAGATGAGGCCTTGCCAAGTTGCCCAGGCTGGTCTCAAACCTCTGAGCACAGGCAATCCTCTTGTCTCTGCCTCCCAAAGTACTAGGATTACTGGAGTGATTGACTACACCAGAGCATTTTTATTGAACAAGACTTATTTCACTATGAATAGGGCAAATGGGTACTTTAAGGTCAACAATGTCACACACTGCTTTTCTTGTCACTTTGCATCAAAACCCTTAATCCTAATCATGTATTTATTTAAAAAGGAACTATTTTATAGTTGGGAGAGAAGTTAACAAAGGATCTTGAACAAAGTCCCTCTTTTATTGTGAACAAAATTCTACTTCCCATGCAAAGTGAGGCAAAAATGATTTATTTTAAAATGAAACAAATAGTCTCCAAAGCAGTTTCACTGGAAAGAAGAAGGAGGTTAAAAAAGGAGAAAATGGCTTCAGAATAATGACCATACCGTGCATTTTATTGCTCTCTTGGAATTCATCACTGTCTTTGTTTACTTTCTCAGGGTGATCTGAGTATGTTTTGATGTTGTCATCTAAGTACCAAGATTCATTCTCATCAAAAACTAGAAACAGAAGGAAGAATTCCACTGTCTTTTGGGGCTTGAAAACTTTGATGTAACTTCTTCGACAAACAATTAGCGGGCCAATCAATCCACTGTAGAGGTCCTGGAAATGAGCAAAAGCTTCAGCCACCCTTGTGATGTCAGTCAGGATTTCAGAGAAGTGAGACCTCCTTGCCCATGGCCTAAGGAGTTCTGGAAGGGCTGACAGTTAGTAATTTTTCTTTTCTTTTTTTTGAGTCAGAGTCCCACTCCATCGCCCAGGCTGGAGTGCTGTGGCACGCTCATGGCCACTGCAGCCTCGACCTGCTGGGCTCAAGCGATCCTTCCGCCTCAGCCTTCCAAGGAGCTGGAACTATAGGCACGTGCCACATGCCCAGCTAATTTTTTGATTTATTGTAGAGATGAGGTCTCACCAAGTTGCCCAGGTTGGTCTCGAACCCGTGAGCTCAGGCAGTTCTCTCACCTCAGTCTCCCACAGTGCTGGGATTATAGGCATGAGCCACCGTGCCCGGCCTAGTAACTTTTCACTTAAGTAGTTACATTGGAACAATGCTGAGTAGTAGGTAGGTCATGTGGGTGATGCCAAGATAACAGAGATGTGTGCAGATGCAAAAACTGGCTCAGCTAACGAGCAGCAATTAAAAAAAAAACCCAGATGAACAGTGTTTGTTTATTCCGTAAGCTATGAACTCTTGAGTATGAGCCACGCACTATGCCAGTCCCTAAAAATCCAGAGATGAATGAAATGTTGTAATAACACCACACAGACCTGATCTACTCATTTGTTCATGCCAGATCTCTACATTGTCAAGCTCCTACCTCCCCATGGTTCACCCCAGGAATTCACCCACCTACTTAGAACTCAATCCATTTATCTCCTTCCTCATAGTTGGGGTCCTTGGAATTTGCATTAACTTCTACAAAGACCAACCAGTCTCCACTCTCTTCCCCCTCCAAGGCTTCCTTTACTCCACCAGGATGATTGGTCTAATATGCAAATATGCTACTATTCTATGTCCAATTGTGATAGTTCCCTAATATGCTCTTGAAAGACCTTTGAGATGTATCATTTTAGGTTTTTGTCTTCTGTGTCATAGGCAGCGGCACATTTGCTAAAGTAGATTGCAAAGTGGCATATTTTCCTGGGATTTTAACGTAGAATTGGACCACAGGATAATGCTAACCTCATTTTCCTTCAGTTGTTGTGTCTATTTTGGGAATGGACACAAAACATAAATGATTTAAATTTTACCTTAACTGGATCCACAGTTGAATAATAAGCCCATGGAATACAAGCAGAATCCTCTTTTCCAGCTCCAGATCTTTCTGGGATTTTCCATATGTAAGTGTGAGTTTCACCTAAATTAATCAAGTGTTAATGTATCTGGTTGTATTTAGTTTCTAATATACATACATATATATATATGTATATATATATATATTTTACACACAACCTTGATAACCATTGATGTAGGAACTGGAAATTTCAGGGTAATTTATTTTTTAAAATGTGGTACTCAAAATTCTTTTCAGGCACTTACTTTTTTTTTTTTTTTTTTGAGTCAGAGTTTCACTGTCACCTAAGCTGGAGTGCAGTGGCATGTTCACCGCCATTGTAGTCTTGACCTGCTGGGCTCAGGCAATCCTGCTTCAGCCTCCTAAGTAGCTGGAACCACAGGCATATACCACCACACCCGGCTAATTTTTAAATTTATTGTGGAGATGAAGTCTCAAGTTGCCCAGGCTGGCCTCAAACTCCTGGGCTCAAGCAATCCTCTCGCCTCCACCTCCCAAAATGCTGGGATTACTGGCGTGAGCCACCACGCCTGGCCAGGAATTTATTTTTAAGACAAAGTGTAAGACATACTTTTATGTATTTTAGGGGGTCCGTTATGAATTAACTAGCTGTAGCACACCTGCCATACCACAAAGCCAGGAGGTAGCAATTCCAATATTACAGTTTGCAGAAATTTTGCCGCCTGTCTTTTCTCAGAAATTAGAAATTTTGCCGCCTGTCTTTTCTTAGAAATTAGAAATTTTGCCGCCTGTCTTTTCTGTATATTTCTCTCATATACTTTTTTCTCTTCAAGTAACAAGAGATTTTTCCCAGTGGCTAGCACCTTCCCCATAATCCTCTCTGCATATGTATATCTGGATTATCTTGTGTAATTCTCTCTGTTTCACTATGGCCTTCCTTCCCCTTTCTGACCATCATCCTCAGCTCACGATTCCAGGCGAGGAGCCATTAGACCTTTTGGTCTCATAGGTCACCAACTTGTCACAATTCTGTTTACCTTCTCTGTTGACTGTGGCACTCTGTCACATACTGGACATAACCAGGACATTACCATCTCTTCAGTCCATCCCATTCTGTCATGCCATACACTGTTCTGTTACCACCCTGTCATGTACAGGATGTAACCACACCCTGGGCCTTGACACTTTGAAGATGGCTGCTTGTTCTACTCTCTTACTTGCCAAGGTCCTTGTCGTCCTCCTTCCATGTGCTCCAGGCTCTTCTGTCACCTTATATCTGTTTCTGGTCACCTCAGGGCTTCCTGTGCAATTGCTCATAGACCTTGACGTTGGCTATGCCCACTCACTAGTCTTGACCACACTCACTGTCCACTCCATTTATGTAGACCTCACCATTACATATTCATGCTGTCAGACTTTAACTTGCCAGAATCTGACAAACCTTTACCAGAGAATCAAGAAAGACGTGAGCGATGGTCTCAAGAATGTGATAGATCTTTTCCTCAAGCCCTCAGCCTGAGCTGTTCCTGTGTCCTCACCCATTTTCTAAGCAGAGAATTTTACCAGAAGATAAAGTGTTGATTCACCACTTGAATATGTTATTGTCTCGCTATCTCTATGTTTACTCATTCTCATAAGATGCAAAATAACATTTCCTCTCTTCTACTCCCCTTCCCAGCCTGCTCTCCCACCAGTGGTCAGTGCCCAAAACCTTGGCATCATCCTTGACTCCTCATTCCTAACACTCCCTAATGCCCATTTTTCAACCAGTTCTCTTAGCACCGCTTCTAAAATAGAACGAAGCCGGGCTTGGTGGCTCAGCCTGTAATCCTGCGCCTTTGGGAGGCTGAGGTGAGTGGATTGCCTGAGCCCGCGGGTTCGAGACCCACCTGGGCAGCGAGACCTCATCTCTACAAAAAATCAAAAAATCAGCTGGGCGTGGTAGCGTGTGCCTGTAATTCCGGCTACTCGGAAGGCTGAGGCGGAAGGATCGCCGGAGCCCAGCAGGTCGAGGCTGCAGTGGCCGGGAGCGGCCACTGCACTCCAGTCTGGGCGACAGAGTGAGACTCCAACTCAAAATAAAATAAAATAAAATAGAACGAGAATATGATAATGTCCCACCACATCTGCTGCTTCCACCCTGTTCTAAATCTCAATGTATGTATATTTTTTTAATCCCAGATTATTGCTGTGGTCCCCTAACTGGATCCTGACTCTGCTGCTCTTGCCCTTCTGTGGTCGCTTATCCACACATCAGCCAGGAGTGAACATCTCTGACTCAACTTTGAGTATTTGTAGATGTTTTTCATCTACCTTCAACACCTTAAAAAGTGTTCATCAGAGTCTTCAGTTGAAACTCTCACATGGGTTTTTAGAATAAAATCTCTGTTTTTTTGAGTTGAGGGCTCACTCTGTCACCTAGGCTGGAGTGCAGTGAGACAATCACAGCTCACCGCAGCCTCCACCTCCTGGGCTCAGACGATCCCCACCTCAGCCTTCTGAGTAACTGGGACTACGGATGCACACCACCACACCTGGCTAATTTTTAAATATTTTGTAGGGATGAGCTCTCATTATGTTGCCCAGGCTAGTCTCAAACTCTTGGATTGAAGCAATCCTCTCATCTCAGCCTTCCAAAATGCTGGGATTAGGTGTGAGCCACCATGCCTAGCGTAGAATAAAATCTTGGGCCCTAATCATGGGCTCTGAGTGAGATCCTCCCTACTTCATCGCCGCCCTGCTCCCTGGATCTCATCTAACTTTATGTCCCTTGTTGGATCTGCCCTGGCCTCTGGCCTCCCTGATGTTTCTCAGACACACCAAGCATGCTTCCATCTTGAGGGCCTAGAATTTCTTACTTCCCAATTACCTGAACTTCATTACCTTTGGTTTCTTCACCAATGTCACCTCAAAGAAGCCCTCCTGACTGCCACACCTAAAATAGCACCCACAAAAAGCTACTGCTTTTTGCTGAATCTTCTTCATGACAGTTTTTACTACTTGGTATTCTGTGTATATTTGCTTATCTCCCTCTGGAGAAAGTGAGAGGCAGGGATTTTTATTTTTATTTCCCTAAATTGACAAGAGCAACTCTCTAAAGCAATATTTTTTTTCTCACTTGTTCTATTCGGAGCTGCAAAGTTATTGAGAAATGGTTTTTTCCTGGAAGGCAACTTTACAACTAATGGAAGAAGACGACAATTCTTACTAAAGAAAATACACACCTATGTATATCACCTACTGAAGCTTTTGCTCTATGATAATGAAAGAAACACTTGATGAGCTCCTACCACATGCCAGATACTGGACTAGATACCGGGAATATAACATTCCAAGTGGCAGCCCCTGTCTCTTAGGACCCTGCCTGCTGAAGACAGGTGTTGAAACATTTTGCCAGCTACAGGCAGTATAATAGATGCTGTCTAAGATGTGTTCTAGCTGAGGAGAGAGCATCTCTGACTCAACCTTGAGTATTTCTAGATGTTTTTCATTTACTTTCAGATTGTTTCCTTACAGATATCCTGTGTATTTTTTTCAAGCGGGGCAGAGGGTACGAACATGTGCCAAATGTGTACACGCAAACCCACAGACAACTCTCTGCACCCCTCCACCCACCCATGCCCTCTCCGCTTCCTCAAGCCACACTGACTTGGAAGGAATCCTTGTATGATAATACTCATTTGTGGAAAGGCTGTAAAGTCTGTCAAAAGGCATTCCCCCTCCGCCAATCATGAGTACCTGGTAAGGTTGGAGTAACTGTGGAACTGTCTGTTTTCACCCCATGGGCATGTATTGAATAGGGCCTTGTGGCCATGTTTTTAAACACTATTGTGACTTCATCTCCGACATCTGCATGAAGCTGTGGACCTGGCAAGAAGGAAAAGGAAGAGTGGCTTGTATACCTGTCACATCGAAAGTTTTAACTTGATAATAAAGCAGAGATCGGGTAACTTGTTTTCTTTCCTGAGGCTTTGTGCCGTAAGACTCTTGGCTTTATATTGGGTCCCAGGAGATTCAGGATCAAAACGCTAGAAATGGCTGCCTCTGAAGATGGAGACTGTGGTGCCTCTCATAAGAGTTCTAGGGGAGGTGTGGCCTGAGAGAACCCTGCAGGTTTACTGGCCTAACCATGGTGAGTTGGATGTCTGGCCAGGCGAGAGTCATCTCTCAGCATTTGGACTTCCAGAACTTCTTGAATATTAATTTAGGGCAGTACCATGTTTGGAAGGGTGGGGCCATCCCTCCCATTTCTACCCTCTAGCTCAGAGTTCCCCAGCCTTTTTAGCATCAGGGACCAGTTATGTAGAAGGCAATTTTCCCACAGATTGATGGAGAGGTTCATCAGGCATTAGATTCTAGTAAGGAGCACACGACTGAGATCCCTTACATGCACAGATCACAGTAGGGTTCTCCCTCCTATGAGCATCTAATGCGGCGGCAGATCTGGCAGAAAGCGGAGCTCCACTCATCACTGCTCACCTCCTGCGGTGCGCCCTGGTTTGAACAGGCCATAGACGGGTACCGTGGGGACCCCTGCTCTAGCCAGTCTTAGCTTGTGTCCTGCTGGTAGAGTTTCTGTGATCAACAACACCATTTTCCTGTGGTGTCTTAGGCTAGGGGTTGAGAATAACCAAGCCCCAGGAGACACTGACAGTGTGGAAACAGTGGCATCGGGGGCAGCAGTTCCTACACTTAATGGTTTTCAAGAAAATTCTCAAGATCAGTGTTGGTCAAGTTCTTAGGTATTCTATCTTAAAGTGATTTTTGAAATATGGAGGGCAAATTTTCTCCTGCATTGTATATGGTACCACTTTTTTCCTTTCCTTATTTCCTTTTGTAATTAATTTCCTCTTATAATTAATCACATCTTAATTTTAAAAGCAAATAACTATAATGTGGGGGTGTGGGTGGGATAATGGGGAGAATTTCATTAAAGATTAGTTTTGGGGAACTCCACTAAAACAACAGGCATCAATTGGATACAAACCAAATATATATATATAACTTCATCAATATATGAGATAAGACATTGTTTTCAAAAGAAATAAGTAATATTTTACTATGCCATATTCCTCAGTAAATATAGGCTTCTTATTTTATTAAATAACTGATTTTTATATTTTTGTTTCAATAACTTTGATACATGAACTGAGAAAATGAAACCCAAGGCCATGGGTCAGCATCAATCACTAACCCACACCTGATGAATTGGAGCCCTCCACGCACCTAGAATTCCCAGGTGTTCATCTTCAGGTTTCCTCTCCACTGGAACGCTGAACGTGCTGTCAGTATATTGCCGATACACAACTTTCTTGTACTTTGAGCCTATGTAAAACTCTCCCTTATCCAAAAATGCATTTGAAACACTTAAAAAGAAACCAACTAAGGTTAGTATTTGTCTTCATGAAAATTGAAGTTAACTTTTCAATTTTAAATTTTGAATACAAATAATTTTTTTAGTTAATTATGGCATTTTAAAATCGCCACTCTCCTATCCCAGTAAGAAAGAATAAGACTTTGAGAACATGTGTGGCAGAAAGCACACCTTGCCATCAAGTGGAGCCATTTGAGTCCTGGCCTTGACCTTGTCACTAGGTAAAATGACCTCCAGGGATTCATTGCCTATTGGAGCCTCAATTTCTTCACCCCTAAAATGAGGTCTCCAATCAGATCATCTCTAAGTTTTCTTTATAGCTCCAAAATGTTGTAAGTCTGGTAGTTCTGATCTATAGGAATGGAAATGACCATATTTTTCCAACCATTCCCCTTTCCTGAAGTTTTTTGACTCCTAATGACTGCTGTAACCTTTTAACTGTTACCCCAATTACAAAATAAATAGTTACTCCTTTACCCCACAAACCATACTCACCATCACTGTTGAACTAACCTACTAGCCACTGCCCAGCTACAGGCCACCAGCTGAGCCATGTACCCTGGATCTGAATACCTGCCTATCCCATCCCTCAGGCCATGTCCATGCAGGGTCAGAGTGTGATATAGGTAAGAAGGTGGATGGGAAAGTGCTTAGAAAAGTAGAAAAGGGCAAACTAGAAGTGTCAGGTGATGCTACTCTAATGTTTCTGAAGTCCCAATAACCATCCTTTACTTACACTTATTCATACAGAATTTTTTTTTCTTTTACTTTTCCATAATGCACATGTTATTGGTGGTTTTGAGCCATATTTTCCTATAAGTTTTTGGAGGGCAGAGACCACATGTGCTATATTGTCATCAGGCATTTAGAATATTCCATATGTAACAGTTTTAAGAATGTGAAGTAGGCCAGGCGCTGAGGCTTATGCCTGTAATCCCAGCACTTTGGTCAAGGCGGGGCGATTGAACCCAGGAGTTCAAGACCAGCCTAGGCAACATAGCAAGACCTTATCTCTACAAAAATAAAAAAATAAGCAGGCATGGTTGTGCATGCTTGTGGTCCCAGCTACTCGGGAGGCTGAGACGGAAGGATCGTCTGAGCCCAGGAGGTTGAGGCTGCCATGAGCTGTGATCATGGAACAGAGTGAGACCTCCCCCTTAAAAATGAAAGTGAAATGACTGTTAGACTAATACTGAGATCTTTGGAGGAAAAATAAGATATGCAGCAAATACTTGGTGAGAGAAATATTTCGGCTCTGAATTTGGACAAGGTGAGGGCACATTAGTCAGGCTTGGTGGTTCAGCCTGTAATCCCAGTACTTTGGGAGGCTGAGGTGAGTGGATTGCCTGAGCCTGCGGGTTTGAGACTAGCCTGGGCAACTTGGCGAGACCTCATCTCCACAATAAACCAAAGGCTGGGTGTAGTAGCACGTGCCTATAGTTCTAGCTACTTGGAAGGCTGAGACAGAAGGATCGTCTGGGCCCAGGAGGTTGAGGCTGCCATGAGCTGTGATCATGCCACCGCACTCCAGCCTGGGCAACAGAGTGAAACTCCAAGTAAAAAAAAATTATAAATTAAAAAAAAAAAAATAAGGGCATATAAATATGAGAATATGGTCCAACAGAAAAGAAAAAGATGAATAACGCCAAAGAATCAAAGAAGATAAATGGAAATGATCCTTTAAGGAAATTGGGAAAAGCAAAAATGACTGAGGATGAGTTCCTAGGAAGGATTCTGTTGTCAGTAGGGTTTGTAAGGGGATGGGAGAGGAGGTTGTAGTTAAAACAACTCATCCTATAAACCTTGCAAACAGAGCAAAGAGTTGCAATGGCCCATAAAGCTAACACTGTGCTCTAACGGCATCCTGTTACTAATTAAAACAATTAATTATGGCATTTTAAAATCTGACAGTATCTGCTTCCGAGACCACATCCCAAAGCTATGTGACTGATAACGTACTGACTATCAGTGTCAGAGACAAGTGATTAACAACATCCCTGACAGTGACTGGTTTAGTGCGGACATCTGCACTTCAAGGCCATGGTTCCAGCCTCAACAATGCCGACATCTGCATTTCAAGGCCAGGCAACAGCTCAAATTCCCTAAACTGCTTCTCGGCGACCAATTAACCTGAACTGGGGTATATAAGTGGCCTGCAAGAGAACAAAGGCTGCTGTTTTCTCTCTGTAGAGCCAGCCACCCCCTCTTCTTTTCTTTCGTAAACCTTTTTAACCATCAGCAGCTTGTCTCTTCCTTCTTGGCATATTATTTAATAAATGTGTTTTTCTAAAATTAAGCATGATTCTTATATCTCTGATAGGGAAACCTAAAATGACAGCTGAACAGATTGGGAAACGGTCTGGAGAATTACTTTTGCTCCTGTAAGCGATGTAGCTCCTTTTCCCACTCCCTGCTTGGGGAATAATCCCATTCCACCTCCACCGCTGCGATGTGGTAGGTCCTTGCACCCAGGTAGTAGGTGGTATCCTCAGATGACTGCCTGCATTGGCTCACAGTGTATTTTTGCTTCATGCCACCTAGGTAGTGATCAGTCGTAAGGCACTCGACATCAAAAGTCCCTGGAGTGGCAAATAAGAAAACAATCACTTCTTTGCTCCATGCCCTCTGTGACTCCCCACCTCTGTCAGAATCAATACCAAAGCCCTTCCTGTGGCCTCAGATGATCCGACTTCCCAATCCTCTGATTGCATCACCTACTGCTCTCTCTGCTCCAGCCACATGGGCCTCTTTGCTGTTCTTAGAACAGGTCAAGTGTGTGCCCGCCCCAGGACCTTTTTTTGTGCTTGCTGTTTTTCTGCCTGGAACACTTCCCCAAAACATCCTCCTGGCTCGGGGCCCTACTTTTTCAGATCTCTCCTTAATTAGCACCTCCTAAAAGAATCTTGACCCCTCCCCATCAGTCACCATCTCCTTCCCCAGCTGTTTTTCTTTGTGTGCTTATAGTCACTTGACAGATGTATATTAATACACTCGCCTATTGTCTGTCTCCCTCCATTAGAATGTCATCACCATGAGACACCTTATCTCTTTTGTTTGTTGTTGTATCTACATTTGTTGAAAGAAGGAAAGGATGACACTGGTTGTGTCTTAAGTAATAATGCACCAAGTCCAGCCTGAAACAACTTAGCATATTGCCACATTTTGATTACAAATCTTCCTTTTATGTTTCAGTGCATTTTACTCTTTCAGAGCCAGACCTGTAGGTGTCTCTGGATTTGCATGGCTATAGTTCTAGAGTAGAATATTCGATTGCAAGCCGCCCATAAGCCAACACTACATCTAGGCTGCAAAGACATCATAAAAAGTGTGGGTGCTGAGCCTTTACGGGTGTCATTTCTCTGATAGTCTGATTTTCCAGCTATCTTTGAGAGGACGTTTATTTATTTAGAGTCGAGGTCTCACTCTGTCATCCAGGCTAGAGTGCAGTGTCACAATCATGGCTCAACTCATCCTTGACGTCCTGGGCTCAGGCAATCCTTCCCTCCACCAGCCTCATGGGTAGCTGGAACTACTATTAGCCACCACACCTGGCTAACTTTTTTATTTTTTATTTTTGTAGAAATGGGGGTCTCGCTACATCGTCCAGGCTGATCTCAAACCCCTGGGCTCAAAGCACTTCTCTCACCTCAGCCTTCAAAGTGTAGGAATTACAGGTGTGAGCCCCCAAGCCTGGTAAAAGGATCATAATTTAAAAGGGGATTGTCTTGAGGATTCTATGTCAAGGAAACAACAGCCTGGTCTTTTCTTAATGTCATCTTCCCTAAGAAGTAGGAAATAGGCCTTATCAGACTTGCTCTCTCAAGGGAAGCGGGGTGCTCTCGGAAGGCTTAGGGAACGGATGAGTTTATCACCGAACACATTCTGCTCCAGGATTTTAAACCAAAACCACAAAAATGGATCCAACAGAGACTTGTCTTGGCTTTAAAGAAATATACCTTCCGTGTCAGGCTGCATGAGGAGTGTAAGACTTGTTTGCGGGAAGAGGTTTGCTGTATCTCTCCTTTCTCCTCTCGTCAGATAGGTGTTTCCTGAAAAGTATATCCCATGTACATCGGCCTCATTTCCAGCGCTGAATAGATACCACACGACCGAGTCTCCTTGGCACATGTGGAGACCAGGCAGATTCCCATACATGAATCCATTCATGGCTGTAAAAGTTGGGAAATGACCTTCTGAAAGTGTCTGATTTTAAGTCCTACTTACTACATGGCAACCTCCCAGACTTTCTAGTACCAACTTGGTTTCTTTTAAGTTTTAAAAGGCCTATTCAGGCCTGCCACCCTTTTGTGTCCAGAATATCTCTGTGACTCCCTGCTGTCCCCAGTCCTTCCAGAGCAGCCCCTGGCTGAAAGGAACAGAGCTGAAAGCCTGGTTCTCGAAATTCTGTGCTAGAGTCCGTAGCACCCTGGAGATCTCACTGCTCTTCCCAGTGGGAGCAGTGGGGTTCAAGCTGTCATTCCCAGTTCTTTCAGTGGTCATATTTGTAAGCACCCAGATTTATGAATAATAACAGCTTCTGACTCATCTTGAATAACAGGAAAGAGTTTATGCAGGAGGTTTTCTCTCACTGCGATTTCCAATGGATTTTTAAATTTTTAATTTTTTTTTTTTTTTTTTTGAGATAGTGTCTCACTCTGTCACCCAGGCTGGAGTGCAGTGGCTTAATCGTGGCTCACTGAAGCCTCAACCTCCTGAACTCAAGTGACCCTCCTGCCTCAGCCTTCCAAGTAGCTGGGACTACAGGTACACACCACCATGTCCGGCTACATTTTGTATTTTATGTAGAGGTGAGGTCTTGCTATGTTTCCCAGACTGGTCTCAAACTCCTGGCTCAAGTGTTTCTCCTGCCTTGGCCTCCAAAGTGCTGGGATTACAGGCATAAGCCACCACACCCGGCCTGGATAATATTCTTGATGCATCCAAAAATACAAAAATGCAGAATCAAAAGAAATACTTCAAAGTTTGTATTTAGTGTGACTAGTACCAGTTCAGCTTAAAAAAAAAAAAAAAAAAAAAAAAGTCGAGTAAGGTGTCTCACGCCTATAATCCCAGCACATTGGGAGGCCAAGGTGAGAGGACTGCCTGAGCCTACAGGTTCAAAACCAGCCTGGGCAATTCAGTGAGACCTCATCTCTACAATAAATCAAAAAATTAACTGGGCGTGGTGGCGTGTGCCTGTAGTTCCAGCTACTTGGAAGGCTGAGGCAGCAGGATCGCCGGAGCCCAGCAGGTAGAGGCTGCGGTGGCTAGGAGCGTGCCACTGCCTTCCAGGCTGGGTGACAGTGAGATTTCTACTCAAAAATAAAAAATAAAAAAATGCATCAGTTTGTAACACAATTTTACTTTTTTTCTACTAGGTACAATATTTTTTACTGTTTACAAAATTTTTGCTGTTGTCCAGTAGTGGGGTGGGCCATTTGGATAAGCTCATTGTCTCTGAACCCTAACTATCTTTCAAAATTACACAAGGAGCTAAAAAATAAATGTGATTATTAGGCTTCAATTAAATAAAAATCTCTGATGGTTGTTCTGGCCACTGGTAATTTTGTTGTTGTTGCTGTTGGTTTGGGGCAAGGTCTTACTCTGTTGCCCAGGCTGGAATCCAGCGGCTTGATTACAGCTCATGGCAGCCTCCACCTCTTGGGCTCAGGTGATCCTTCCGTATCAGCCTCCTGAGTAACTGGGACTACAGACATGTGCCACCACACTGGCTAATTTTTATTATTTTTTTGTAAAGACAAGGTCTGGCTATATTGCCCAGGAGGGTCTTGAACTCCTGGGCTCAAGCAATCCTTCCTCTTCATCCTCCCAAAGTGCTGGGATTACAGGCATGAGCCACCACACCCAGCCTAGGACCATTAATCTAATTGACATATCTTGCATGCCCAATTATCCTGAATTAAGTAAAATGAGTAATTGACCAACACATCAAATAACCAATAGTATTACCCTCAGATCACTCTTGTATTTAATCATTTATTGAAAAACCAATCAATGAGCAAAACAATTTGCATTTGGCTTAATTAAAAGCATTACACACACAGGACTGAAATAACTTTTTTTTTTTTGAGTTGAAGTCTTACTCTGTCACCCAGGCTGGAGTGCACCGGCACACTCATGACCACCGCAGCCTCAACCTGTTGGGTTCAGGCGATCCTTCCACCTCATCCTTCCAAGTAGCTGGGACTACAGGCACACCCACCATGCCCGGCTAAGTTTTTGATTTATTGTAGAGATGAGGTCTCACCAAGTTGCCCAGACTGGTCTCAAAGTCCTGGACTCAGGCAGTCCTCTCACCTCCGCCTCCCAAAGGGATTATAGGTGTGACCCACCATGCCCGGTCTAATTTTTTGATTTATTGTAGAGACGAGATCTTGCCAAGATGCCCAGGCTAATCTTGAACCCATGGGCTCAGGCAATCCTCTCGCCTCCACCTCCCAAAGTATTGTGACACAGGCATGAGCCACTGCGCCTGGCATGGACTGAAATAACTTAATAGCTTTGCGCATGATGCAATACTTACAGTGCATTTTATTAGATTCCTGAAAGTCTGCATCTTCCTTATCCACCTGATCAGGTGCAGTTGTAAACATTTGAATATTATCATCTAGGAGTAAACTTTCATTCTCATCAAATACTGTAGGAAACAAGTAGAACTCTTTGTCGACATCTTTCTGTAAATCAAAACAAAAACATGAGATGAAGACAGAATGAGCAGGGCAGAAGACTACCATGTACACAATACTATTTGAGCACAGACGCTTGTAAAGGAAGGAACAGAAGTTTCTGTTTTCCTGTATAAACTAGGGTTCACGAGATATTCTGGTTGACCACCAGGGTTTTCATTGTTTAACGGATTCATGGTTTCAGTATGGTGGTCTGAGCCTCTCTCTGCATCTAACTTTCTCCCTACTTTCCTGCCCACATTGCCCATACCAATTAAAGTCATCAAAAACAGGAGATGGGATAGGGGAGAATATGGGCCTGTGCCAGAAATCAGGGAAGATGCCTTCCACTTTCATGAAAACTGGAAGATTTCCTGTAAGGCAGAGCAGGGCAAAAGGAGATCAAGGAAGCAGTCATCCTAAGTGAAGAAATAACTGCCAATGAGTTGGAATGGAAATTCACACAATCTTCCACCAGCTGGACAAACATTTTTACCCTCTTCCCCTGCTACTGGTAAAAAATAGGAAGCAGAACTGCTATCTGGTCTATGAAATGATTCAGTTGTTCAAAAGAAGGCAGGCAGTGTAAGGAATCAAAGCAAATAAGCCGGGAGAATAAGCTACCCTCTCACAAGAGAGAATTTAGAGATTTTTGCTCCTTGAGGTCATTCTTTCAGATGAAAACATGACTGGAATTTCAGATTAAAAAACATCTGACTAAGACAGAGGCTTGAAGGTTAGATCCTGCAGAGAACTGAATCCATGATGAAGGTGATGTGAAGAAAGCTACCATATGATTCCTAAAAGATTTAAAAATCGACCTCCCATATGACCCTGCAATACCCCTACTGGGAATATACCTGAAGGAACTCAAATCACTCTATGAAAAAGATATCTGTACACGTATGTTTATTGCAGCATTATTCACAACAGCAAAACATTATTCACAACCGTGCTGCCCATCAAAGAGGACCGAATTTTTAAAAAATGTGGTACACATACACAATGGAGGCCGGGCATTGTGACTTAGCCTGTAATCCCAGCACATTGGGAGGCTGAGGCGAGAGAATTGCCTGAGCCCTGGGGTTCGAGACCAGCCTGGGCAACTGTGAGACCTCATCTCTACAATAAAAAAAAAAAAATCACAAAAACTATCCAGGAATGGTGGTGTGTGTCTGTAGTTTCAGCTACTTGGAAAGCTGAGGTGGAAGGATAACCTGTGGTGGCTGTGAGCATGCCACTGCACTCCAGCCTGGGCAACAGAGTGAGACTCTAACTCAAAAAAAAAAAAAAAAAAAAAAAAAATGATGGAATATTACGCAGTCATAAAGAGGGACAAAATTATGAACTTCACAGCAACTTGGACGTTCTTAAAGGTTATAATACTGAGTGATCTATCACATAAATAAAGAACAGAGTATCACATGTTCTCACTCATACATGGACCTTGAACAACTATCGTAATACTATAAGAAAGGGATTGGTAGTAGTGGGAAACTGCCAGGGGAGGGTGGGGGCAGGATCGGCAGTAATTGAAAACTGCCAGGAGAGGGGGAGGTACACCTCATCAACAAGGGTACTTGCATAATGAGCAATTGTATACCTAATTCTGAACTGTACCCCACATATTTAAAATTAAAACCTAGCCAGGCTTGGTGGCTCAGCCTGTAATCCCGTGCCTTTGGGAGGCTGAGGTGAGTGGATTGCTGAGCCCGCGGGTTCAAGACCTGCCTGGGCAACTTGGCGAGACCTCATCTCTACAATAAATCAAAAAAGTAGCCGGGCGTGGTAGCATGTGCCTGTAGTTCCAGCTACTCGGAAGGCTGAGGCGGAAGGATCGCCGGAGCCCAGCAGGTCGAGGCTGCGGTGGCTAGGAGTGGCCACTGCACTCCAGTCTGGGTGACAGAGTGAGATTCCAACTCAAAAAAAAAAAAAAAAGATTAAATTAAATTAAAACTTAAAAAAAAGACAGCTGCCATAAATCAGGGGAAGAGATTCAAAGATGAAAAATATGCACATGGTAATAATTTTAGGAAGACAGAAGTTATATAAGAGGAGGCACAATCATAAGAAGAGAAATGTTCACCATCACAAACAGAGAAAACTGGGATATTCAGATTCAAAGACTTTACTGAAAACAAGATGAAATGAGTAATAGAAACCTATACCTAAAAAGGTTCTGGTAAGATCTTTGAACTTCAGTGATAGATTTTCTATGATAATTCTTTTCTTTTCTTTTCTTTTTTTCTTTTTTTGAGTCAGGGTCTTACTCTGCCACCCAGGTTGGAATGCAGTGGCACAATCATGGCTCATGGCAACCTCGACCTCCTGGACTCAAGTGATCCTCCAGCCTCAGCCTCCTGAGTAACTGGGACTACAGGCATGTGCTACCATAGCTAGCTAACTTTTTTATTTTTTATAGAAACAAGGTCTTGCTGTGTTGCCCAGGCTGGCCTCAAACTCCTGGGCTTGAGCAATGCCCCTGCCTCAGACTCCCAAAGTGCTGGGATTACAGCCATGCACCACGTGACCAGCTACTGTTTTAAAAGCAATTTCTAAAAAAAGAAGTAAAGTGAATTAAATAAACTTATAAATCCATTGAGCGGCAGAACTATTCCCAGTGACTAATTGTTAAACTTGGCTGAAAAATCCCTAGTAGAATCCACTCTAAGGACAAAAAGAGTGGCAAACACATTTTGAATTGTTTTGAGTAATCATATTATTGGTTATAGTGTTGTAATTGTGATCCTGAGAACATTGTGTGCATATTGTGAGATGAATCAAGTGAATATTAATGTTGGTGCCATTAAAAACTAAGATTTTTCAGTGCAGTTGAAGGGAAATACAAATGTAAGATTGATGAAGTTAGTAACAAACAAGAGCATACATAGACAAATTTGAATAGAAAGTATCAGTATGAAATCATGATGAATTTATCTTAAACCTTTTTTTTTTTTTTTTTTTGAGTTGGAGTCTCACTCTGTTGCCCAGACTGGAGTGCAGTGGTCGCTCCCTCGACCTGCTAGGCTCCGGAGATCCTTCCGCCTCAGCCTTCTGAGTAGCTGGAATTACAGGCATGCGCTACCACGCCCGGCTGATTTTTTAATTTATTGTAGAGATGAGGTCTTGCTGCCCAGGCGGGTCTCGAACCCGCGGGCTCAGGCAATCCACTCACCTCAGCCTCCCAAAGGCGCGGGATTACAGACTGAGTCACCGAGCCCAGCTGTCTTAAAACTTTTTAAAAGAAATTTCTTTCCACTGAAAAGACCCAGAAACAATGATTAACCCAATAGCAATGAGTACCTCTAGTGCCCAGATTGTGATTCTAGAATAATTTCTCACCATAAAGAACTAGGGCTTTGGGAAACAAACTATTGGTTCCAGGTCTGGCTCAGACAATGTGCAAGATGAGCCTGATATTTTGTTATATTAGAAAGTAAAGAAGCTTCAAAGACTACTATGACCATGTAAAAATGATAGAGTCAACCTGAACAAGTCTCCCAGAATCAAAAAGCATACTTGGAACATCAGTAGGAATGATGACAATGAATTGCAACACACCAATATGATCAAATCTGCAAGTTCACAAGGCTGCTTAAAAAGAAAAGGAATTATTGAGAAGCTTTGAAGTATGATAGAAGAGAGTAATTAATTTGAAAGCCTGTGAATATAGGGAGAAAATCAAGTACTTGTTCTTCTCTTTGTTGTTGTTACAGACAGGGTCGTGCTCTGTCTCCCACGCTGGAATGCAATGGTGAAATCATAGCTCTCCGCAGCCCAAACTCCTAGACTGAAGTGATCCTTCTGCCTCAGCCTTCTGAGTAGCTGGGACTATAGGAGTGTACCACCTCGCCTGGCTAATTTTTGTAATTTTTTTTTTAATAGAGACAAAGTTTCACTATATTGCTTAGGCTGGTCTCGAACTCCTGGGCTCAAGCTGTCCTCCCGCCTCAGCCTCCTAAAGTGCTGGGATTACAGGTATGAGCTACCGTGCCTGGCCCTTGTCCTACCCTTCTATATGATATGGACTTCGGCATAACCAAATAATTCATTAAGAGAAGTTTCTGTTTATAGAAGTATGCCAGCTAATAAACAAAGAATTATAGAATTAGAATATTATTATTATGCAAACCCTAATTAATTTATGAATCTAGGAAACTGTCATCAGTAGCTGATAACATTGAAAGACAACTATAAATTATATACTCCCTGATAGAAGTACCTACTACCACATTTGAAGTAGTCTTGAAAAAAAAACCCCCCAAAACACTATATTAATCTAATCAAACCTTTTGATCTAGCCATTATAGGAAATGGAGCGAGAGAGAGAGAGAGAGAGAGAGAGAAAGAAACATGAATGACACCACAGGGATGCAATAAGTGAAATCTAGACATGGGAAACTTCTATAGGACCAATAACTCTTACAACAGAAAAATTACAAAAAAAAACCCAAAACTTAAATATATCAGTTGATTGTAATATTTGTAATTGTTTGGATACTGATTCAAATAATAAAAGCTATTACTAGACAATCAGCAAATGTGAACATTGATTAGCTATGTGATTTTTCTTTTTCTTTCTTTCTTTCTTTTTTTTTTTTTATGAGTTGGAGTCTCACTCTGTTGCCCAGGCTGGAGCATAGTGACACAATCACGGTTCACTGCAGCTTCTACCTCCTGGGTTCAGATGATCCTTCTGCCTCAGCCTCCTGAGTAGCTGGTCCTGTAGGTGTCTGCCACCGTACCTGGCTAGTTTTTAAATTTTTTTTGTAGAGACAAGACTTTGCTATGTGGCACAGGCTGGTCTTGAAGCCCTGGGCTCAAGCAATCTGCTCACCTAAGCCTTCCAAAGTTCTAGGATTATAGGTGTGAACTGGATATTTGATAATTATTTTTTTGAATTGGAGTATCTGTCACCCAGGCTATAATGCAGTGGCATGCTCATGGCCACCGCAGCCTCAACCTGCTAGGTTCAGGCGATCCTTGTGCCTCAGCCTTCCAAGTATCTGGAAGTACAGGCATATGCCACCACGCCTGGCTAATTTTTTTTTTATTTATTTATTGTAGAAATGAGTCTCACCAAGTTGCCCAGGCTGGTCTCGAACGCCTGAACTCAGGCAATCCTCTTGCCTCAGCCTCCCAAAATACTGGGATTACAGGCTCTGAGTCACTGTGCCGCGCTTGATCATTTTAATAAGTTATTATAATGTATGTGGTTATTATTTTAAGATGTGATCATTGTGGGCATTTTAAAAGAAGTCATTATCTTTTAAAGCATATACTAAAGTATTTATTTTAGATATTAAAAAATGATGGGGTTAGGCATTTCTGTTTCTACATCAGAGTCATTTTCTCATTTCTAAAAAATACTTTAAGCAATATTTCCTTCAGTGAATGTTGATTAAATCATTATCATTAATAGATGATTTTTTAAAATGTGTGTGTTAAAGTCTAATTGCATCATAAAAGACCTTAAATCCCATGGAAAATCATGTTTCCAACCCATCTTGGAACAATCACATTAGCCAGAGAATCTCACAATACAGATTTTAAAAGCCTGAAAAGAAATGTATAATAAACATTATGTGTAGAAGCTGCATTGCCTCAAACCCCAAGATTTTTCTTATATTAATGATAATTCAAAGAGATTTTAAAAATCCTTTTCTTTTTTCCCTGATTGGACTTACCTGTTTCCCATTTGCATGTAAACTTCCTTTCTTGCATATTTTCATTGGCCCAATAAGTCCAGTGAATATATCTTTGGTGGGATCCACAGCAGAATAATACATCTTAGATAGACACACAGGATCTGCATAAGTGGGTCCCACTTCTTGGGGGACAGTCCATTCATAGGTGAATGTTTCTTTGGGTGCCACATGGGAGGCTGAAGAAGGAGGCACACCTGTGAGAAAGGTCACATGAGAGAGGTTAAGTGTGTTTTCTAAAGTGGTCATTTAAGCCACAGAGGAAACTGAGCTTAGTCTAAATCACCCACCAGCGTTCCTTGTTATGAATTAGAATGGAATCCTACTTGTGCTCTTGTGTCAGATAAACAAATGGGTGTGCTTTCCTACAGATAGACTCCTTTGACCCTCCATCTGGGATTGGTGCCCCCCTTTGTGCTCACGCATCTCCTGAGAATGTCCCTAGCTCCTCTCATGCTAGGTTGTGTGCTCTTCTTTCTCAAGCCTTCTTGAAGGCAAGCATTGTCTATCAGCTAGAACAGTCTATCAACTAGAACAACACCTGGCAGTAGGGTGTAATCGATGCATTTTCTATTGAATACAACTGAATTTAAAATAATTGTAGAACTGAAAGGAACTCTACAGATGGTCCTGCTCAAATATCTGAAATTTATACTTGAGGAAACTGAGGACAGAAAGACTGAATAACTTGCCCACAGTCACACTGCAAGTGGTGGCAAAGTCATTGGTGTTCACTGTTTAGCCTTAATATGTAAAAATAGTCAAAAACATCCACATAGTGGAATATCTTGTATCACCAAAATTATATGGAGGGTGCCAAAAAATTGTATACACATTTTAAGAAAGGAAAGAGATTAATATATACCTATAACAAAAGATAAATACAAGTTACGTTTGATTTCTGCAATTATAAGAGGTGCTCAAAGGGGTTACAATCAGCGTCTAGACACTTCTGAAAAGTGCTTCGAAAAGTAATACATAGATAACATCTCTTAGAACGTATATACATTTTTTTTTTTGCCACCCCTGGTATTTAGAAAATGTCTATAATGCTAAGAGAATAAACTCTGGATAAAAAATTATAATAATAAGTATATTTGTATGCTATGATCTTAACCATATTTAAAATATGTGTTTTATGTCCATAGGTGAAAATAGAGGAATCATATAAAATATAATAGTGGTGTCTATAGAACTATGGACAATTAATATTTTGGACTATACCTTTCTATATTTTTAAGATATTCTAAAGTGAGCCTCTAACTTTCTTATAATAATTTTTTTTTTTTTTTGAGTTGGAGTCTCAGTCTGTTACCCAGGCTGGAGTGCAATGGTATGCTCACAGCCACCGCAGCCTTAACCTATTGGGCTCAGGTGATCCTTCTAACTCAGCCTTCCGAGTAGCTGGAACTACAGGCAGGCGCCACCACACCTGGCTAATTTTTGATTTATTGTAGAGATGAAGTCCTGCCCAGGCTGGTCTCAAACCCGTGGGCTCATGTAATCCTCTTACCTCAGCCTCCCAAAGTGCTGGGATTATAGGCGTGAGTCATTGCGCCCAGCATAATAATTTTTTAAAAAATTAAAAATCACTCAAGGAGTACTCCAGAAATGTATCATTGTTACAGCCCAATTAAATTAACTATAGATATTTTCAAACTCATCCAATTAAGACAGGACAAAATTCCATAAACCAATTTGAAATGGCAGGAGAAGAGCTTTATTTGCTTCATGTCATGATGTTGAAAGTTGGCGTGTGAGCAGTTTGCTTGGGAGTTTCTGCCTTTAGTTTTTGCGTGACACTGCAATTGACGAGGGCAGTGGGGTATTACACATCGCTGACTGGTTTCAGAGTGCTGTACTCACTTTCACTCTGTCCATAGTAGGTGCCCTCGTAGCTCTTATTGAATCTCACCCCAACCGGTTCAATACTGAGGGGATGTGGTCCTTTGTTATAGAACGTGACTCTGATGGTGTCTTCTACCTCTGCCCAAATGACGGGACCTAGGGATAAAACATGCAGAATGTGTAAGACAGTTATTTTCTTTGGCTGTGTTTTCTGACAAGAACTATGGGAAATAAGTCTTTATTTGTAGCAAATGGAAAGCTTGGTTTTTGAAAAATCCAAGATCAGTCTGACATGGAAAGGTTGGGAGCAGATGAGAAGGGAGTTCTGATCCAACCTCAGATGAATGAACTTGGTTATCATTTTTGTCCAAGTGGATTAATAGGCAGAGTGTCTATATGAAATTTCCTCACCCCAGTCTTCTGTTGGTTGGATGTATACAAAAAGCCAGGGGGTGCTATAAACTTTGACACCCCACTCCCCAAAGCAGGTAAGCTAAATTGTCTTGGATGTGAAAAGTAACACTGTTTTAGACCTTTTATCACCAAAATTAATGTTACCAATTATAGGATAAAGACATAGATACATAACACATCCATATTTTATGTAATATACAAACTGACTTTTATTGAGAGCTTCATATGTGTCTTTCTGGGTATTTATGTGTACTATTAACCCATTTAATCCTTATAACAACTTTATGAGGTAGGAACTATTATTGTTTCCATTTTACAGAGGGGAGCAGACACAGAAAGTTGAGTAACCTGCTTTTTTCTTTTAGAAAGCAGGATTTATTGAGAGGACAAAAAAGCTCCCACAGCGGGAGGGGACTCGAAGGGGTTGCCCAGAAAGTTGAATAACTTTCAAAGGCCACATAGCTCATAGGCGAAGACAATCTGAATCCAGACTTGGCTCATCCATTGTGCTACTCTGTCTGGCGCCTGAGCCAGAGAGGGTCTCAGAGTTCTCTGCCTGACGACAGACTGCAGAGACCTCTTGGACAGATCCTCTGTCTCATAGTGCTTGGATTTTGTTTGTTTATTTGTTTGTTTGTTTATTTATTTTTGAGTTGAAGTCTCACTCCAGGCTGGCATGCTCATGGCCACCGCAGCCTCGACCTGCTGGGCTCAAGTGACCCTTTCTGCCTTAGCCCTCCAAGTAGTTGGAACCACAGGCACGTACCACCATGCCCAGCTAATTTTTCCTTTTTTTAATTGTAGAGATGAGGGCTTGCCAAGTTGCCCAGGCTGGTTTTGAACCCGTGAGCTCAGGCAATCCTCTCACCTCGGCCTCCCAGAGTGCTGGGATTATAGATGTGAACCACCGCGCCTGGCCCATTGGGACTTTATTTCTAAGGGAATGCTCTATTAGCTAAGAGCAGAGGTTAACAACTTAGTTATCTATGTAAATCATGTCACATAGATACACAATTCCCCTTACTTCTATGAAGGAAAAATATAATCATTCTAAGTCAACATGGCTTCATGATGGATTCATTTAGTCAACCTAACTGATGAAGATTTACTACTGGTAATTTACATTTGGGAAAATAATTAGCTGCTGCATTTTATTGATGTTTGATCCTCCATATGAATATGTAGAAATCATGGGCTAGGTGCAGTGGCCCACACCTGTAATCCCAGCACTTTGGGAGGCTGAGGTGGGAAGATTGCCCGAGCCCACGGGTTTGCCACGAGCCTGGGCAACTTGGTGAGACCTTGTCTCTACAATAAATCAAAAAATTAGCCAGGTGTGATGGCACATGCCTGTGGTTCCAGCCACTTGGAAGGCTGAGGTGGAAAGAATCATCTGAGCCCAGCAGGGTCAAGGCTGCGGTGGCCATGAGTGTGCCACTGTACTCTAGCCTGGGTGACAGAATGAGACTCCAACTTACTTACTCTTTTCAAATAAGAAAAGAAAAGAAATCATATTACAGGTCTTGAAATCTCCTTTTGAGTTTGATGTAGCCCAGGGAAGAGTTCACCAGCCATATATATATTCTGCACGGACTCACCCAGGATGCCAAGATGTTCCTCTTCAGGGCCCCTCGCCTTTTGATTGGTGAAGGAGGCATCTGTGTACTCACGATAAACCAACTTTTTGTAAGAGCCACCGATTCTTTTAGTCCCTTGTTCAAAAAATACCTCTGAGTCACTGCCAGAAGAAAAAGGGTTTAATGCTGGGGTTGAAGTAGAAGAGAGAGTAGGTATACATGCAGGGTACTAATAGGAGAGAGAAATTCTGACCAGTGCTTAGAGATGAACATGGTCCATGATTTAGTAATCTGTACCAGTTACTAAGCAGAAACAGAACGTTCTAGGCCACTCAGATGTCCAGTTAAGAAGAAGAGAGTCGTGGAGGAGATTTTTTTTCAAATGAATCTTGAAAAAAGTTTCAAGCTGGCCCATGTCAATCCTGACAGTTAATAAACTGTTCTACAATAGAGTCTTTTTATCAAATTATGAAATCTTTTAAAATACATTAGCTATCCTTTTTTGTGTATTAGTACCAACCAGGTATTCAGGAGCTTTATTTTATTATTATTATTACTATTTTTTTAGATTAAAAAATACAGTTTATTTAAAAGTCTATCAGAGAGAAAAAGAGTTCTGGGATTTCAGGCATGTGCCCAAATTCTAATTTTTTTTTTTTTTTTTTTTTCAGTTGGAGTCTCACTCCATTGCCCAGACTGGAGTGCAGTGGCTTGCTCACAGCTACCCCAGCATTGACATGCTGGGCTCCGGCAATCCTTCTACCTCAGCCTTTCAAGTAGCCAGACTATTATTTTATTTTATTTTTTTTAGTTGGAATCTCACTCTGTCATTCAGGCTGGAGTGCAGTTGGATGATCACAGGTCACCACAGGCTGGATCTCTTGGGCTCAGGAGATCCATCCACCCCAGCCTCCTGAGTAGCTGGGACTACAGGCACACACAATCATGTCTGGCAAATGTTCTGAGTTTTTGTTTGTTTGTTTGTTTGTTTGTTTGTTTGTTTGTTTATAGAGACAAGGTCTCACTATGTTGCCCAGGCTGATCTCGAACTCCTGGGCTCAAGTAATCCTCTTGCCTTGGTCTCCCAAAGTGCTGGTGTTATAGGCATGAGCCACCGTACCGGCCAAGGAGCTTTTATTTATAAGCTAAAACTCACATGACATTGCAACAGAGTCAATATTATTCTCCCCAGTTTGCAAATGAAGGAATTAAATTTCAGAAAGATACCTGACTTTACACAAAGCCACCCTATTCATCTCTTCTTTCACTTGGCAAATGTATGAAATGCCTGCTCTTTGCCAGGAGCTTGCTATGTGTTGGTGACGTAATCATAGTAAGCTGAACCTTACATCAGGAGACAAGGTAGACTATGAACCAATAGACATAATAACATGTACTAAGCACAGGGGGTTATGAAGCATTTCTCCTGAGGTTAGGGAAAGTGGTGGGGAGAAGCCACAAAGACTTTCCAGAGGAAGTGATTGTTGAAAACCATCTCAAGGAGAAGTAGCGTTAGCAAGATGAAGTGTTTGTGGTTGGGGATAGATAAGGCAGACGTATACAAAGAGGAAACGGCTTATAGGAAGGATCAGAGGAGAGAAAGAGAACAGCATGTTCTAGAAAATATGGCAGAAACATAACATGCAGGGCAGAGGAGTGAAGGAGGAGAATTGGGGAGGTAGGGGATGGGCAGGAGGACCTAGTTAAGTTTTAGACTTTCACCCCAGGGCAGTGAGAAGGTTGGAAAGACGTAAACATTCCGGATTAGTTTTAGGAGGATCCCTTGGGCAGCTGCCTAGAGAATGTGTTGGAAAACATAAGACTGCAGCAGGGAGACTTCAGGAGCCCACTTTTATAATCAAGTGGAAAGTGGGGATGACTTAGCAAGTCGGGCACGGTGGCTCATGCCTGTAACTCCAGCACTTTGGGAGGTGGAGGTGAAAGACTAGCCTGGGCAACTTGGCGAGGCCTCATCTCTACAATAAATCAAAAAAAATTAGATGGACGTGATGGCATGCACCTGTAGTTCAAGCTACTTGTAAGGCTGAGGCGGAAGGCTTCCCCAGCAGGTTGAGGTGTGGTGGCTGTAAGTGTGCCACTGCATTCCAGTCTGGGTGACAGAGTGAGAATCTGACTCAAAAAAAAAAAAAAAAAGACTTAGCAAAGAAGATGAACATAAATACGAGAGGGAGCCTCCCAAAATCTGAAATTCTCTTTTGAAGGGAAGGTTCCTCGTAGTGAAGACTTCCCCCGCTAGTTATGTGTTCTGGGAGCCCACTGGTATCAGTATACCAGCTAGCATTGTTGTGAGAGGCTAGGTTGGACTTTAGTGAATTTTTTTTTTGGAGATTTTTTCAACGTGTTTGCCCTTTTCAAGAAGGGTGATTTACACGTGCATCTGCTCATACTGTGCTGAGTGTTCAACAGTTTTTGATCAAAAATGGCACGAAGCCCTTGCCCCACCTTCCCTGTTCTCCTAGTCTTGCCACAAGCAACTTTTATTTGTTTCCCTGGATGAAAAAAGTCCTCAGAGGGAAGCATTTTGCCAGCGGGGAAGAGATGAAACAAAAAATGACAGAAGCACTAAAAGGCATCAAAATGGATGAGTTCAAAAACTGTTTTGAGCAGTGGAAAAAGCATCTCAATAGGTGTATTGCGTCAAACGGAGAGTACTTTGAAGGTGACTGAAGTTTAAACATGTAAGAATAAATACACAATTTTTTATAAATAAATTCCATTTTGGAGAAGTTGCCCCCCCTGTAGTTAGCTTTCAGAGATATTTAGGCTATAGTGAGACAGTACTTGATGAAGAGAGAAGGAGGGATTGGTGAAGAAGGAAGGAAATCAAGCTTGGTGATCAGGTTTTAGATGTGGCATTTGGATGGTTGCGTAAAGAGAGGGCAATACTATTCTCTGAGAGAAGAGGAAATTCAGATTTGCAGAGGAGACAATGGATTCAGGTTTAGACATGTTGAGTTGGAGGGGTCTCATCCAAATCCACTAAGAAGTTTGAAATGCAAATCCAAAGTTCACAAGAGCCTTCTGGGTTGGAGATGCGACCGTGGGAGTTACCACATGTACATGTCAGTGTACCCTGGAACTTAAATCTCTGTGTCAAGAGTCACAGGCATGGTTGGAGCCAGGCCTAGCTATCGGTTTATTGTATAACATTGAGTGAATTACTTAATCTTTCGAAGGAAGGGATTTTTTAAGATGGGTGACAAACAGGGCTTCTCTGAGGAAGTGATACATGAGCAAAGACTTGGAGCAGGGGAGTGGCATTATCTCACTGACTTTTTTGTTTGTTAGTTTGTTTTTAGTCAGGATCTCACTCTGTCACCCAGGCTGGAGGGCAGTGGCATAATCACCGCTCACTGCACCCTCAACATTTTGGGTTCAGGCAATCTTTCCACCTCAGCCTCCTGAGTAGCTGGGACAACAAGTGTACACCATCACACTTGGCTACTTTTAAAATTTTTTGTAGAGATGAGATCTTGCTATGTTGCTCAGGCTTCATTGACATTTTTGAAAGATCACCTTGACTGCTTTGTAAAAAATGGATAATAGGAAAGGAAAACTGAGATAGAATGGCTGGGAGCTATGAAAGTCATCTAGACATGTACAAAGAGTAGCTTGTATGCTCAAAGACCCTATCAAGAGAGTTAAAGACCACCTACAGGTTGACAAAAAAATTTGCAAGTATCTGATAAGGAATTAATATCCTGAATATATAAAACTCCCACAAGCCAACAACAACAAAAAACAACTCAATTCAAAAATGAGCAAAGTATTTGAATAGACATTTCTCTGAAGAGGATACAAAAATGACCAACAAGCACATGAAAATATGCTCAACATCGCTAGTCACTAAGGAAATACAAATTAAAACCACTGAGATATCACCTGACACCCATTAGGATGGCTACTATTTTTTTAACCCAGAAAATAACAAGTATTGATGAGAATGTGGAGAAATTGGGACCCCTGTACACAGCTGGTAAGCTTATAAAATGGTGCAGCTGCTATGGAAAACAGTATGGTAGTTCTTCAAAAAGCTAAAAATAGAATTACCATATGATCTAGCAATTCCACTCCTAGGTAGATATGCAAAATAATTAAAAGCCAAGACTTGGAACAGATATTCATACACCAATTGCTCATAGCAACATTATTCACAATAGCCAAAAGTGGGAACAACCCCAATGACCAACAGGTGAATGAATAAACATAATGTAATATAGATATACATAGGAATATTATTCAGCTTTAAAGAGGATTGAAATTGTGGTACATGCTAATACATGGACAAACACTGAAAACATTATGTTAAGTGAAATCAACCCAACATAAAAGAACAAATATTGTATAATTACACTTGTATGAGTTGCCTGGAATAGGCAAATTCATAAAAACGGAAAGTAGAATAGAGGTTATCAGGGAGTGGAGAAAAGGTGAAATTAGGAGAAGTTATTGTTTAATGGGTACAGAGTTTCTATTTGGGATGATAAGAAAGTTTTAGAAATGTACAGCAGTAATGGTTATACATTTTAATTGTACTTAATGCTGCTGAATTATATAATCCTGTGTTTTCTGAGATGGAAAGCAACTAATGGATTTATCTAATTGTATTGAGTGTTTTCTTAGGACTTCATCAAGCATCTGGTAACTTTTGAACCCATTGTTTTTTTCAAAGTCCCAGAAGTCATAGTGTACTTGACCAATGTAGGGGTTAGGGAAAGGAAAAAAAATAGTAGTTCAAACTCTTATATCAAATATCTTACGATAAAAAAGCAACTATCTTAATAAATATCTAACAGTCTAGTTACTCAACTTCAGGTACTAATTAAAATTTTAATTTCTAAATCAGCCTTTTGTGGTTATTTTGGAAGGGAAGAGCATACTTTGAAAAATTAGTCTTTTTTTGCCAGTTACCTTTCAGGTGCTGTTAAGTTTTCTTTGGTGAAGGTGTCTATACCGGAAGGAGCATAATTCCAGATGATTTCCTCAGCGGCAATGTAGTAGTGTCTAACATGTTTTCCGTGGATATCATTCCTTGATGAAGGCTTGTTACAGTCCTGGACCCTGAAGAAGGCCTGCAAACCAGCTGAAATGAAGCAGAAGGAGGCATTGGTTAATGGACTCAATGTTTTTCTCTCCTATTGCCCTGTAAACACTGCTAGTAAAATGACAGGTGGAAGTTGAAGAAATAGACACAATACTATAAGCTAGGATAAATCACTGTAATTAAATTACTGATGGCAAATTCAAGTTTTAAGAAAGACATGCATCTTTTCATTTACATAGAGCACAGAGATATTAAGTATGCTTGTTTTCAAAATATGGTTCCGTTTCTGTGGGGTTTCACTTGGTAGTTCTTTTGATGAGATATAAAGGACAAATTTATAGATAAGCAAAGAAGGCTTTGGCATATATTAAGGGGTAGCGTTGGGTGGAGGAGGAGGAATAGAATTAGCACAGATTACTCTCACACAAAATGGCTTGCAGCTGTGTGTTGACCTTGTCATATTTGATAAAAGCAGTTATGTTTGCAGGTCAAAGTATCATATCCAAGCACCCACATTAAACCTATTTTCTTCAGTAAGACCAGTATTACAAACAAATATTTTCCATGAAAGAAGAATGTCTTTAACACTGAAATTAAAGAGACAGAGGAAGGATTTATCAAGTTAAACCAAGGAATAACTAGATTCAGATAAAGAGCAAAGTTGGTTATACGTGATAGAAATGGGTTAAAAAACAAACATGCTGCTTTCCCACACAAACACAAATCGTCTGGTTTTTACAATACTGCAAAAATTGGGAAACTATATACAGTACTATACTTTCAGGGCCAATTGTTCTTCTCCAAAAGTGAATATATTTTCAGATCTCATTACTTTTATAATGTTCCAGTTTTAAAAAATTATATTCTGATATTCAGAGGGACCGCCCCAAAACCCTGGCATTTGTTTATAAAAAATTGTGTATTTATTCTTACATGTTTAAACTTCAGTCACCTCTGTTTGATGCAATACATCTATCAAGACACTTTTTCCACTGCTCAAAACAGTTTTGAAACTTGTCCATTTTGATGCCTTTTAGTCCTGCTGCCGTTTTGTTTCACCTTTTCACATGGGCAAAACGTTTCCCTTGAGGATTTTTTTCATCCAGCGAAACAAAAAAAAGTTGATTGGGGTGAGATCTCATGAATAGGGAGGGTGGGGCTTGTTTTTGGTCAAAATCTGCTGAACACTCAGCACAGTGAGGGCAGATGCACTCATAAATCATCCATCATGAAATGGGCAGACGTATTGAAAGAATCGCCAAAAAAATTCACAGAAGCCAAATGCAGCCTCATAATAATGGTAGCTGATACTAGATTCCTAGAATACTTACCTAGTGAAGGAAACCTGTACTACAAAAAGCTCACCCTCCAAAAAAAAGTCCATTTTTTTGAGGTCCCCCTCATTCACCATCAGAGGAATATAACTAGGATACCAGTTCAAAGCTCAGTTTTGGCTTTTTGTCCTTTCATTTTGCTTTTAGATTCTGAGTTTCAGTGATCACTTTTTCTTTTCTTTTTCTTTTTTTTTTTTTTTCAGTTGGAGTCTCACTCTGTCACCCATACTGGAGTGCAGTGGCACACTCCCGGCCACCGCAGACTCAGTCTGCTGGGCTCCGTGATCCTTCCGCCTCAGCCTTCCAAGTAGCTGTAACTACAGGCGTGCACTACCACGTCCGGCTAATTTTTTTGATTTATTGTGGAGATGAGGTCTCGCCAAGTTGCCCAGGCAGGTCTCGAACCTGCGGGCTGAGGCAATTCACTCACCTCGGCCTCCCAAAGCGCGGGATTACAGGCTGAGCCACCGAGTCCAGCTAGTGATTATTTTTTCAACTGACAGCTAACTTCAGGTAAAGGTGGCCTACCTTTCAGATGGTTAAGATTCTGGCAGCTAAGCATCCATTCTCCAGGGTTCTGGGCTACCATGTAAGCATCAAACAGGGTAGCAGGAAAGAGGTTGATTGTATCAACATGGTAGTTCTTGTTAGTCAATGCTTGTCCATGAAAGAAAGCTGCGTGCACATCAACTTCATTACCCATACCAAAAAGATACCATTTCACTCTGTCTTCTGCACACATGGAGAGTCCTGGGAGACTTCCAAAAGTGTATCCATTCACAGCTGTAAGTCAAGAATAGCACTTGTGACCAACAGACATTGGTGCTTGAAATAGTGATAGGTACCTCTATAGAAACAGAATAAATTTGGGATGGAAAATATCTGGCATATATGCTGGTATTCCTCCCTCCCATACCTATGTCAGACATTGCTAATCAATCACAGTATTCTTTCATTTTGGATCTGAATTCAGCCTGAGGATTCTTGTCAATACCATCTTAGCCAATGAATACAATACTGGAGATGAAACCTATTTGCTCTTTTTGTAATAAGCTATCAGTTATAAACTGGTTGTGTGTGTGTGTGTGTGTGTGTGTATGTGTGTGTTTGTAAATACAGTTGTGTGCATATATACAAACATGTATATAAAAAATGCAATGTAAAGTGAATAGAAAAAAGATGGAAGGTTATTGAGTAATCAATCATTAATCTTGTTGGTAGTAGTAACATGTTTTATATTTTTTCTTTTTGCTTATCAGAATGTTCTCAATGTGTTACTATAACTTTATTTTGTAATAAAAACATGAGGAAAACTTTTTTCCCCCAAGATTGAAAGACAAAATTAGAAGAGATATGAAGGAGTTAAAACAAAGTTTAGGGGAAGGATAGCAGGGACCAGAACCACAAAGACCTGAAAGTTCAAAAGCAAGGTAGCTTGAGACCCTTGGAAGAAACTTAGGGTCGTTGTTCAAACTGGATGGTCCTAGAAATTTCCTGGGTGGAAGTCATTTCTGGGAAGAACTTTGAATACTCCACATGCAACAGCAGTAATAAACCAAACATATCCAGACTAGAAGTTTGAGTGTCTTTTTGTAATGTCTATTTTTGTTAGTACATAACAGAGACAGAATTAAAGGATAGAAATAGGACCCTTCAGCCAGATATAAGCAAAAGTTGTAAACAAAAATCTGTACTTTGTTAGCTTATTTGTCTTTGTTGGTAATGCAGTTATTTTTGTGTTCTCAGTTTCTAAGAAAAGTTAATTTGAAGAAGTTAAACATAAACAAAAATGTGTAATTGCTGGTCTATTTGGTGTTAAAGGATTGTAAATTCTCTCATGTAAATTCGGAGGAATAATTGTATTAGGCCCATTATTCTGTGTATGAGAATTAAGAAAAAGCCTGGGATATTTTTTAAAAGGCCCAGAAAAAAATAAAGTCAACTAAAATATAGAAAAAAAATAATACAGGGTGGAGGGCCGTATGAGGGCAACACTATGTAAAATGAGCCTTTTGGAACTAGTGGTTTGAACTATTTTCTTAAATATAGTTAGAAGCTTTACAATACAAGTATAATACAATACAATACAAGTATAATTTTACAATACAAGTATAATTTTAAGCATTTAGTTTACAAATTTTAGGCTGCCTCAAATAATTTTTAGAATGAGTTTCAAGAATAAATAAATATATACATGTAACATACATGTGCGTTAAACCATAACTGATGCTTTATCCTTATCAGTTTGGGACAAGTTTGGTGTTTCTGGCTTCACCTGGTATAGAGTTTTGATTTTGACCTGTTTAGTTGAATATCAAGTTGCATGTCTGAAATACTTAGTTATCAGTGCCACAGACTAGAAATACGTCACCTATTAATGTGAGGGAATGAGGTTAGTAGAAATAATGAGTAAGACAAAAAAAGTAAAGTGAACATGTCTTCTATAATCTTACAATACATTCTGTTACTCTCCTGGAAGTCTTCATCGTCTGGGTCAACTTTATCTGGTTCAGAGCAGTAGGTTTTAATGTTGTCTTCTAGGTACCAGCTGAGATTCTCATCCACCACAGAAAACATCACTACAAATTCTTGGTCAATATTTTTTTCTTTTTCTTTATCTAGAGAATCTGAAGTGGAAGTTTTTGTTTTAGTAGAACTGAATTTTTAGCATCTATTTTTGATGTATGCTTTCAGGTGATTTTATCGTTAAAAAAATTGTGGTTTATATTTTCCTAATAAACCACAGATCTAGACCATGTTTTACAGTGGAAACACTCAGGGAATTTATCAGTATCTGGGGCTTGGGAGACACTCATATATCTGGATGTCCACTGACCACATAACTATAAATGCTTTTTGGCAAATGAGAAGATTAGAATTCAAGGTTGTATCTATATCTTCTGGTGCATATAGCCACAGGCTGAGGTATCAAGTCTTTGCAGGTAATTATTGTTCAAGTAAGAATGACATTTTAAGCTCTTGAACTATGCTGCCTTTTTCATGATGCTGGAAATAAAACAATGGTATTATATTAACTAACATAACACAGATAACTACAGATCTATCCTTAAATGGAGTGCCATTTAAGGGAGCCACATTTGGTAAAACTAGATGCCTCTTCAACGCCACTGTTGGAAATTAGAAACAGCAAACCTACTCCCAGAGAGAACATATGTCTTGCAGCTTAGTTTTATTGGGTTTCCCCAATATGAAAGTTTGCATTATTTATCCCTTCTTCTCCTAGTCCCGCCCTGTTCTTTCTTTCCCTTTTTTCTAGACTCAGTACCTCTCTATCTTCCATACTCAATCTCAACACAGAAGATAACTTATTTTTTAAGAAACAAACTGCCCTGTTCCTGTCTTTTGGTCATCTATGGTGAGCAATAAATGGGAAAATGCACCTTTTTTACAGAGTATTAAAGGTCCGATGAGTCCCGAGGCAATGTCTTTTGGAGCATCAATGTGGGAATGGTAAATCCTAGTCACGCAGTTGCTGTCCTCCTCACCAGGACTTTGTTCCTCACTGGCATGCAACAGGTACGTGTACTGCTCTCCTGGGGACACTTTGTCGTCTGCCTTTTGAAAATCTGTGGTGTTGTCAGGGTAGATGGCCCCTAGGAAGCAACAGGCACTGAAGTTACAAAGTGAATGTGTTTGAACTTCAATGAGAGACACACATTTACTCTACATCCTGTATGAGACCCCTGAGGATGCAGTGATGTCCTCTTTGGACACAGAAAAATGGGAAACTGGTGGTTAGACAGTTTAGAAGCCTCACAGACATTTTTGTTATTTTTAATACCTGACAGAGTCTTCAGGGAGCATCGTGACTTGTTGTTTGCATTATAAAAAACAACTTTTGCATTGGGGTCATGGCATGGAAGTCTAAGCAACATGGTTACCCTCTTCTATACTGGGAAGTTTATTCTTCCTTTTTTTTTTTTTTGAGTTGGAGTCTCACTCTGTTGCACAGGCTGGAGTGCAGTGGCATGCTCACAGCCACCCCAGCGTTGACCTGCTGGGCTCAGGCAATCCGTCCGCCTCAGCCTTCCAATTAGCCTGAACTACAGGCATGCGCTACCACGCCCCGCTAATTTTTTTGTTTTATTGTAGAAATAAGGTCTCGCCAAGTTGCCCAGGCTGGTCTCGAACCCACAGGCTCAGGCAATCCCCTCACCTCGGCCTCCCAAAGTGCTGGGATTACAGGCTTGAACCACCACACCCAGCTGAAACCTTTTCTATGATAGCAGATATTTAACCATGAAGTAGCAATGGAATTGAAACATTTTCTACTCTTAATTCTGGAAACTTTCAAACATTTGCAAAAGTTGAAAAAAATAATGTAATGAACTTCATGTATCTGTCAGCTCAACTTTTAGCAATGATCAACTCAAGGCCAGTCTTGTTTCATCTATACTCCACCCACTCTTATCCCCAGCACCATCAAATTATTTTATTTTATTTTTTGAGCTGGAGTCTCACTCTGTCACCTAAGCTGGAGTGCAGTGGCACGCTCACGGCTCACCACAGCCTTGACCTCCTGAGCTCAGGTGATCTTTCTATTTCAACTTCCTGAGTAGCTGGGACTACAGATGTGCCCAACCACACCTGGTTTTTTTTATTTTTTATTTTATTTAACGAGGTCTTGCTATGTTGCCCAGTCTGTTTTCAAATTCCTGGGCTCAAGCAATCCTCCCGCTTCACCTTTCCAATTAATTTTTTGATTTATTGTGGAGATGAGGTCTCACCAAGTTGCCCAGGCTGTTCTCAAACCCGTGGACTCAGGCAGTCCTCTCACCTCGGCCTCCTAAAGTGTTGGGATTATAGGCGTGAGCCACAGCCTATAACTTTTTAGAAGTTAAAAAGGAGTCCTACCGAAAAGCTCCAACATGAGCCGAACTTACCCTCATGCTCCTTATAGTAAGTTATTCCATGTGAATGAAAAGTGTAGGGCCTAGACGCCAAGTTTTTTAGGTGTACATAAACTTTATCTCCAGTTTCAGCTTTGATAATAGGGCCTAAAAACCCTAGCCAGGCTGGCTTCTCTACAGTCGTCCTAAAGGTTTCATCTGTGTACTGAAGATAAAGGGCCTTCTTGTATGTTCTCCCAATTCTATCTGGGCCATTTTGAAGATAGATATTGGAATGTTCCCTGCAAAGGAAAAGAAGACAACTCTATCAGAAGCTATCACTTCTGGGGACAACACTGCAATTAAATAGAAACTAATGACCACATCACATGGAATGTTTGCCTGTTGTAATAATGCCTCCAAAATTGTAGTAGAGAAACTGGCAGTTAGTTCTGCTTTTCTTTTCTTTTCTTTCTGTTTTTTATTTTTGAGTCAGGGTCTCACTCTGTTGCCCAGGCTGGAATACAGTGGCACAGATCATGGCTCACTGCAGCCTCAACCTCCTGAGCTCAGGCGATTCTTCTGCCTCAGCCTCCCAAGTAGCTGGGACTACGGGTGTGTGTCACCATGCCTGGCTAATTTTTTTTTATTTTCCTGCAGAGACGAGATCTTGCTGTGTTACCCAGGCTGGTCTTGAACTTGGGCTCAAGCAATCCTCCCATCATGGCCTCCCATAGTGCTGAGATTATAGGCATGAGACACAATGACCAGAATATTTGAAGCTATCATACACATATGCTGCATCTTACCAGGTAAGTTTCTCCAGAATTTTTACCCTAAAGCACAGAGGCATTTTGGAAGAGGATACAAAATTAAACTGAGATATTAAGATAAAGAAGTTAATTAGGACATGCTTCACTTATTGTGTACTTCTCTTAGCTATTGGAAAATTCAAGTTTATAAGCAATCTGGATAATTGAGACTTCCAAGTTATGTGTGTGATTATATATGTTTTTCCTTTAATAAAGTAAAATTGATTAAGCTAAATTAATTCTTCATTATTAATATATGATTAATGGTCATGCTTTTTCACCCGGGCTGGAGAGCAGTGGTACAATCATAGCTCACTGTAACCTTGAACTCCCAAGTTCAAGGGATCCTCCCACCTCAGCCTCTAGCTAGGATTACAGATGCACACAGCCACACCCAGCTAATTTACAAAAAAAAAAATTTTTAGAGACAGTGTCTTGCTATGTCACCCAGGCTGGTCTCAATCTCCTGGCCTCAAGTCATCCTCCCACTTCAGCCTCCCAAAATGCTAGTATTACAAGCATGCCCAACCTGAAACTAAATTACGCTATTATTTTTATTTTTATTTCATTTAGCAGCACTAAATCAAGGTTAGAGTTGATACGTACAATGTTTGTGGGTTTTAAAATTAGATATGAATTTAAATTACTTTTTAAAAAATCCCTCAATACTACAGTTACTTAACATTGACTATTTATATACTAGTTAGTGACCCATTGTTACTTAAAACTTTCCTAAAAATATCGGCAAAGTAAATAGTAACCTGAAAAAAAAAAGGAAAATAAAAGAAAAAAAGCGAATTTGGTATTTAAACTTTTGAACTGATTCTTATATTATTAACCTTAACCAAAGGATCTGGATAGTTTGGTGGGGAATGCCACGCAGCCATGTAGGGGGACCTATTTAATTTAGGGGGCTTTAGGGGGGCGGGGAATTGGGATTGGCAATAGTGGGAAACTGCCTGGGGAAGGCGTGGGGCACACCTCATCAACAAGGGTAACTGCATAATGAACATTGTATACCTAATCTGAATAGTAACCCACATCTTCAAAATAAAAAAAATTAAAAGTTAAAATAAAATAAAATAATAACTTAGGGGCTTTCACCAACCTCTTTGCAGCCAAGATCTCTTCCATTTGAATATAAGCTGCTCATAATCTTGGATTTGTTCGTGTGTGTATGTTTTGCCTGTTTCATTTCATCTCAGTGACTTTTTTTGGATCAGGGTCTCACTCTGATGCCCAGGCTGGAGTGCAATGACAGGATAACAGTTCACTGCAGCCTCAACCTCCTGGGCTCAGGCAATCCTTCTGCCTCAGTCTCCTGAGTAGCTGGGACTCCAGGTGTGCACCACCACACCCGGCTAATTTTTTGATTTTTATAGAGACAAGGTCTCATTATGTTGCGTAGGCTGTTTTCAAACTCCTGGGCTTATGCAATCCTCCCACCTTGGCCCTCCAAATTGTTGGGATTACAGGTGTGAGCCACTGCACCCGGCCCTCAGTGACCTTTGACACTTTACCATTTTCTACTCAAAATTTGTGGTGTTGGGTAACCTGGTTGAGGAATAAACTTTGTCTTGTTTCCTCAGCTGTGAGCTCATTGGAAAGAGTGAGAAATGTTTTTCTTTCCCCTCTTCAAGACAAGAACAGGAGTTGGCTGGGAGCTTGGGACTTCAATTGCAGCAGAATTTAAAGACCTAGTTTTTCAAAAGTCTAGGGCTGTAACCTAATGTTGTTTTGTTTTTTTTTTAAGATGTAGAGTACAATTCAGGGTTAGATATACAAATGTTCACCCATTTCTTAAGTTTTAACATACACAGGAATCCACTGAGGTACTTGGTGAAATGCAAATACCTGGGACCCAGGTCAATTTTTTCTGATTCTGTGGGTCGGAAGTTGGGCTCAGTCATCTGCAATTACCAACCAATAGGCTGGCGTGTTCTGATAGGGTAGGTGCGGTTTGGGTTTTTCATGGATAACTCGAGTTGGGGAGGCTCCCAGGTTAAAGGTGAAGAGAATTGCCCAATCCCGAAAGCAGTGGGATTCCTCGAGATCACAAGACAGAAGGATGGAAAGTTCTATTTTCAGGCCACACCCGGTAGTGGTCAGATCTCTGCTGGGCAGTAGCTGCATAAATTAAGCCTGAGTTTAGGGGCCAGGAAGCATGGCCGCTGGGTGGCAGTCCTGGTGGCTGAGTTTGGGCAGAGGGAGTGAGTTGGAAATTAGAGCCACTATCTTCTGGAATGACCAAGGGGCTTCGAAGATGAGCATCTTACAGTTGCTACATATACCAAGGACCTCAATTTTCCTGGATTGCATAAACCCAAGGTTCCCAAGGAGGCAGAATTGTTCACTAAATAATGACTAAGATAGTGTTTCCCTACCCCGTCTCCATCCTGGTGGGAGGGCTAAGCTGGAAGTTAGAAAAATAAAGGCACATTTTTTTGTATCCGGTATGGAGCGGTTATACCCTCCTTTCTCCTGCTTGCTTTTGTACTCTGATTGCTTGTGGCAGTTTTCAATTTTATAAGAGCAAAAGAAAAAAGAAAAAATAGGAAGACTCAGAGAGACGTCAAGGTCACAGAAATACATAGAAAAGAAGCAGGACATGCGTGTGAACTCTGTCCCCGAACCCACAACAGGTGTGTGAAACTGAGGAGTCTTAATAAACATATGCTTTAACAGCAGCAAAATTGATAGTGGAGATTAATAGCGGAGATTCATGCCATCCACACCTCTAAGGAGATATCAGCAAAAGTGCCCTTTCAAGGCTGTGTGCAGTGGCTCACACCTATAATCCCAGCACTTCAGGAGGCCGAGGCGGGAGAATCGCTTGAGCCCAGAAGTTGTGAGACCAGCCTGGGCAACATAGCAACATAACAGTGAACTGTTATCCTGTCATCCTCTACAAAATATAAAAGTAATTAGCCAGGTGTGGTGGTGCACACCTGTACTCCCAGCTACCTGGAGGCCAAGATGGAAAATCACCTGAGCCTAGCTGGTCGAGGCTGTGGTGAGCTGTGATTGTGCCACTGCACTCCACTCTGGGCCATAGAGTGAGACCTCGACTCAAACAAAACAAAACAAACAAAACAAACAAAAAAGTGCAGTTTCAGTCAGGCGTACAGCTGCAGCTGCAAGGTCTGCAGTGCAACCCTGTGATTCCTCTCTGATCTCACCAGATTCCTGGCCAGTCTCACACAGGCTTATCTAAGCCCCAGGGTAAATTTTTTTCATGGCCTGGACATGCTTTTATTTTTTAGAGATTGGTGTTATTATATTTAGATATTCTGTGCTCTATCATGCCCTGTTGATACACATCTTACATGGGCCAAAGTTAAAAATCAGCCTTCAAATTCCTAAGGTTTCATTTACATAAAGTATGCATTTATATTTTCTGAATGTGACTCTACAGTACTGTGGAATGCAACACATCCTACTTCAATAAACTATAATAATTTTATCAAAATGCTTTCACTGCATTGACATACTCCTGTATGAATCATTTCCTAAAATAAGAAGAACATTGTTGAAGAGTAATGACTTTTATTACTTTTATTTATTTATTTTTAAATTTTTATTAGCACTCTTTTTATTGTTGTTATATAATCACAATATATACACCATCTTGTAACATTTTTTGCTCAACAATAGGTTAATATTTTTCCATGTCATTAAACATGCCACAGTATAATAGTTCATGATAGAAAAATATTTCATTGTTGAGGTAGTTTGTAAAATATCTCCTAAAATTTGTTATTTCCTATTCTTTATTATTATAAAAGATACTGCCATTAGCATCTTTGTAACTAAATATTTTCTTGCATGCATAATTATCTCAAATGAAAAAATGCAGAAATTGAATTTATGGATCAAAAGCTAAGCACATCTTTATGACTTTTGACTTTCATACCAAATAGCCTTCCAGCTGTCTGTACTCACTCCACAATGCCTCAGTGTGTTAATTCCCCCATACTCGCTTTGTTATGAGGATTATAACTATTTAAGAGGGTCTCCTCCCTACCCTTGGCCTTTCTTTCCTTTCTGCCTCTTGCCAGCTATGAACACAATAATATAACAGAGTTTTGCTAAAAGAAAGGTTTGTCTTATAAACAGTTCATCAAAAAGCATCCCAAGGACAAGTGATACACAGAATCTGAAGAATGTGACTCAGTCTCTCCATGATAAATCAGGGGCCTTGGGGGAAAAGCAGAGTAATAGAAAAAGACCTAGATGTGGACAAAAGTTACTTTTAAAATAATTGATCTGAAGCTGTAATATATCAGAGTTTTAAACATTTGGTATTCCTTTTATATACATTGTAATATGCAGCTGTTTTTAGAACTTTTTTTTTTTTTTTTTTGAGTTGGAGTCTCACTCTGTTGCCCAGGTTGGAGTGCAGTGGCACACTCACGGCCACTGCAGCCTCAACCTGCTGGGCTTAGGCAATCCTTCTGCCTCAGCCTTCCAACTAGCTGGAACTACAAACATGCCACCATGTCCAGCTAGTTTTTGTGATTTATTGTAGATACGAGGTCTCACCAAGTTGCCCAGGGTGATCTCAAACCCCCAGGCTCAGGCAATCCTCTTGCCTCGGCCTCCCAAAGTGCTGGGATTACCGGCTGAGCCACTGCACCTGGTCAAGGTCTTATTTTTTATTGTGAAAAAAATTGTTTTAACCAAATTGGTAAATATTTTACATCATGTCACACTTTAAGAGAGGTCTATTTGCTTGTGACCTGTCTCCAAAGGGGCATCAAAAGGTCATTGAGGAATGTCTATTTAATTTTAACAGAACATTTTGGGGACAAAGGGTCAGTTACTGGAAGCTTGCAGGAAGTTTACCAGTCAGATATTCAGCCACAAGAATCTATTATAGTTGTTCTTTGAACCAAGTAAATAATTCACATTTAATTGCAGTTCTTCCTGTTGGCAATTGTAATATGCTTCCTTCTACTAATTACTACAGATGTATCCCCTCCCAGTAATCACATTCTCTCTTTTTAACTCCTCACTGTAAAAACAAACAAACCAACAAAACAAAAACCTCCTATAATTTCTGGTAGACTCAGACCCAGAAATGAATTTTTAATGGTAGGGGAATTAACTTTTTTATATTTCAAAGACAATATTATTGTAAGACAATAATAATGCTATACCCTCCCATGAATTTAGAATTCACTCCAGTGGACTTGGTTGATGTTTAGCTGTGTTTTCCAAAACTTGGGTCTTAGAGGTAGAAAGTTTTGGATTTTTTGGCTTCATGAATTGAGACCTCATGTATTCGTTTTTATTACTGCAAAGCAAATGATCATGGAGCCCCTCAAAACAATAGCCTCTCATAATCTCACGGTTCTATGGGTCAGAAGCCTGGTATGACACGGCTGGGGTCTCTGATCAGGGCATCACCTGGCTGAAATCAAGAGGTTGCTGACTTAAGTGCTTGTCTGAGGCTCTGTGGAGAAATCATTCAGGTTATTGACAGAGTTCAGTCCAGCGGGGTTGTAGGATTAAAATCCTTGTTGGTTTGCAGGCTGTGGGCCAGGATGCTACCCCGTAAGGCCCCCTATATGTCTCTCTGGTGGCCCCGTCCATCTTCAAGTCAACTACAGTGTGTGGAATCTTCCTCAAATCTCTGCCACAACAGTCCTCTCCACTTTTTGATAATCTCCCCGAGGTCAACTGTATCACTAATGAAAGCTGAAATCATGGGAATAATGTCTCCTCCTATTCATGGGTTCTGGAGATGTAGGGTAGGACATCTTCTGGGGGACATTTCAGAAATTCTCTCCACCACATACAGGAATCATAAGGAAAACAGTCAAAAACCAACTGGTACAAGAAACTGGCAGAGACTCAACCTACGTGTAAATAGCACACATTTAAGTGAATTACGGGTCCTAACTAGCCTTAGCACAGCATGAATACAGTATCTAAAATCTATCTTCTTTCGACTCTGTTCTCTGGAGAAACAGAAACTGTGATCATAAATTGTGGAGTTTGGAAAGTGTGAAATGTTAGTCACTTAATTAGCCCTCCATACAAGCTGTCTTGTATGAAATGTTTGTATCACACTAGCTGTGGCTTGCTGTTTTTTATTCAGCAGAATGACTCATTCTCATTCTGCCATATAAATGGCAGTTGGAGAACGGGTCGTTGTAAGTACATTTTCCAGATAGTTTTAGCTAATAGTTGTACTTATTTAAAAATTATTTTTAAAATGTAAAATTATGTTTGAAGAAGTGTTTAAATAATTAATTGGGAGACCATTAGGCTGAGACAGCTCCAGTGCCTTGGCTTCCTACGTAAGCAAACCAAAATCAATTCAATGGAAATAGTAAAAGGAAACTTCTAACCTCTAACTAGAGACTTTACCAACCAGAAACCACCTATTAACCTCTAACCAGGAACTTTCCACTTCAGCCAATCAAATGTATTTTCTTAGTCTTTCTTCTGAGAACATCTTACATAAGTTTCATTACACTGAACTACTTGTGGACTTGTGTTGCCCAATTGAATGGCTGAATGCTCACATACACATGTCAAAGTTTATCTTCTAACAGGAGTGAAATGAATGCCTTCAGTGCAAGTTTTTTTGTTTGTTTGTTTTAAAATATTTGTTTTCCCAGCTGCGTGTAGTGGCTCACACCTGTAATCCCAACACTTTGGGAGGCCAAGGTGAGAAGATTGCTTCAATCCGGGAGTTCAAGACCAGCCTAGGCAACATGGCAAGACCATGTTTCTGCAAAAAATAAAAAGAATTAGCTAGGCCTGGTGACACGTGTCGGAGCGACTCAGGATCTGAGGTGGAAGGATCTCCTGAGCCCAGGAGGTCAAGGCTGTAGTGAGCTATGATGGTGCCACTGTACTGCAGCCTGGGCGGTATACAGTGAGATTCCAACTGAAAAAAAAAAACTCCTTCCCTGTTTCTTAAAAAGGGGGTATACTGGGGAAAAATCAACGTTTAAAAATAATAATAGTAAAAATGAACATTTATTGAATTTATTGTATCCTGATCAGTCAGGGTCATAATTAAAATAATTATTATTATAAGATACAATGTTTTTTTGTTGTTCATTTCTTTGATCAGAATTTGAGCTGTTGTTTCTTCAACATACCATGTGTTTTTGAAACCTACAATGAAACAAAAACTAGTAACAAAGTTTGTAGGAACTGTATGTTAACAAATTCACCAAGTCTGAGTGAGAGTTTATGAAGTCAAGTGTAAAAGAAGTTTGTGATGGCTACTACAAAATTCTTGTGCTTGAAGAATTTTTCTCATGTTTCAGTTTCCAAGAGATCTCCCCAAAACAAACAACTATATTTGCTATTATATAGGCAATTAATTAAATAATGCCTCCTGTGGACCCAAAACACACTATTGTATTTACTAATTGTTTTTTTTACATATGTGGCTTTTATTATTATTTAAATATAAATAACAGCGATCCTTCCATCTCAGCCTTCCAAGTAACTAGAACTACAGATGCACACTACCATGCCCAGCTAATTTTTGATTTATTGTAGAGATTAGGTCTTGCCAAGTTTCCTGGATTGATCTCGAACCCACAGACTCAGGCAATCCACTTGCCTCGGTACCCAAAGTGCTGGAATTACCGGCTGAGCCACCAAGCCCGGCAGGTCAAGGCTGCCATGGCTGGGAGCATGCCACTGCACTCCAGTCTGGGAGACAGAGTGAGACTCCAACTCAAAATAAATAAATAAATAAACAAACAAACAAAAATAACATAGGATCAGAACTACAGCTTGTAGAATCTTTAGCTGTTGATTTGTTGAAATGACAGATAAGGCACTGACCCAAGTAATCAGCAGTACTGAATATAAGGAAATTATTTTCCACTTCACACTTTTAGAAATTAATATCATTGACATTAATACCAGAAGAGATGAACTCCATCTTCCTAACCAAGAAAAAAAAAAAACTACACATTTGCCAATGTTTTCATTTCCCCAACTCTTTATAACTCCTGAGACTGATTTTTCCTGTCTTATCCTATCACATAATGTATTCAACAACATGAATGGGTCCTCACGAGGGCTGAGGGAAAGTGATTACAACGTGGCCTGTGATTTCTTCTAGCTTCTTATATGCCTTTTAATCTATTCTCAAATATTTCTTTGGTGTTTCCTATATTCTAGGCACCAGTGACCAAGCAGGGATCACGAAAGATATAGTTCCTGCCACCTCAATACGTACTTTCCTCTTCGTCATCCCACACCTTCAAGGTCAACACTCAGGTTAAACCCAGTTCTCTGCCTAACACACATCTTGCATTCTTTCATACTTTAGTATTCAGTCTGTTTATTTCTACTCTTTTTTAGCCAAGATATAATAAGGGATGATGATCACCATCAATGACACCCTACCTTCCTTCGCTGACTGGACTAGACATGCTGCAAATCTGGGACAGAGAAAGGAGCAAAAACTGGCTATCGACACTTATCTATTATGCAAAAAAATTAGCATAATACTGGCAAAATTGCTGTAGCTTGATTCAAAATGTACTGTTCAGCTGTATGGGGCAAAGTTAGAGTGAGCAGTTTCATCGAGAATTTGCACAACTCTAGGCTTTTGAAGTTGCAGATTATCTGGGTAATGACAGAAAGAGAACTGACAACTGGTAGATGTCCCACCTCCCCTTTTAAGTATCCTTAAGTATTCCTACTAAGTATCCCTTTAAATAATAATGTGGTAAACAAGCTTGGATTGCTTCCCTGACACAGACTGTCCATGCCAGTATTAAAAAAAAAAAAGAGGAAGCTGGTGGCACACACCTGTGACCTCAGCATTTTGGAAGGCCAAGCTGGGAGGATTGCTTGAGCCCAGGAGTTCAAAATCAGCTTGGGCAACACAGCGAGATCCCATCTCTACAAAAAAATTTTTAAAACTTAGCTGCGTCTGGTGGCATGCACCTATAGTGCCAGGTACTCAGGAGACTTAGACAGAAGGATCACCTGAGCTGAGGAGGTTGAGGCTGCGGTGAGCTATGGTCATGCCACTACACTCCATCCTGGATGACAGAGTGAGACCCTGACTCAAGAAACAATATTTAAAAAAAAAAATTACCTCTAACATCCCCTCCTAGCCCCACAAATTTGTAAAAACTTCCTTCACTCTTGTGTTCCCTAATTTCTGGAAGTAGACTTCTTTATTGAAACATGGTTGGGCAATGTCTTGCACTTAGTTTATGCCCAATAAATCTGATTTGGTTTTTGACCATTAACAATAGCAGAGAGGTGGTGGATGAGGATGTGGGAGAGGACAAACATTCTTATTTTTATGTGTCTGACTTTTTCCTTGGAAATAAATCTATATATAATTTATATTATATTTAACCAGGAAAATACTAAATTCATACAAAACAATATTAAACTGTAAAAAATACTCAAGAAAATAACACTATCTCAAAATTATCTCAAAAAATAAGAATTGCAAGAAGTACTAATTTTATTTGCAAACAGTTATCTTTAGGTCCAACACTTTCTTTACGGTATTAATAACTTAATGATTAAATATTATCAGCTGTGCATTTATTTTTCTGTTGAAAAATTTCAGCCTTAAATAAAATTAAATAAACTAGTGTAAACCCATCAAAAAGAGTGAATAATTATACATTTTGGCATTCTACTTTTTTTTTTTTTTTTTGAGTTGGAGTCTCACTCTGCCACCCCCACTGGTGGGCTCGACCTGCTGGGCTCCTTCCAAGGAGCTGGAACTACAGGCGCACCCTACCACGCCCAGCTGATTTTTTGATTTATTGTAGAGATGAGGACTTGCCAAGTTGCCCAGGCGAGTCTCGAATCCGTGGGCTCAGGCAATTCACTCACCTCGGCCTCCCAAGGCACGGGATTACAGGCTGAGCCACCGAGCCCGGCAATTTTGGCATTCTTATTTAGCTGTTTTAATTTAATTTAATTTTATTTTATTTCTGAATCGGAGTCTCACTCTGTCGGCCAGGCTGGAGTACAGTGGCTCAATCACGGCCACTGCAGCCTTGACCTGCTGGGCTCAAGCAATTCTTCCACCTCAGCCTTCCAAGTAGCTGGAACCACAGGTGTGCACACCACACCCGGCTAATTTTTTGACTTATTGTAGAGATGAGGTCTCACCATGTTGCTCAGGCTGGTCTAGAACCCCTGAGCTCAGGCAATCCTCTAGTGTCTGTGCTGGTCTAGAGCTGTGATTACAGGAATAATCCTCTAGTCTAGTTGTTGAGATTACAGGAGTGAGCCACTATGCCCGGCCTATTTAGCTGTTTTAAAAAATACGATCTTAGCAGCTGATGGTTATTGGGTTTATTTGTGCTTTTATCATCATTAACAAACATTTTTAATAGTGAATAATGGTTTTCAATGCCAAATTTTCATTTGGTGGTAAATGTTTAATTAACATTATTAAAAGTAATGATCTCAGTATAGATAAACTCCCATAAAAAAACTTCAAGGAGAACTATACTTTTTTGTTTTTCTGTACAGTGAATATTGCTTTAAATAAGGTGACTTTCAAGAACATGAAGACATTTAAGTTGCATGAAGCTTTTCATCATAATAAGTTCTAACACTTTCTTGTGAATACATGATGCACCAAACATTGCACTAAGAGTTTTACATACCGTCAGGCACAGAAGCCTACACCTGTAATCTCATCAATTTGGGTGGCTGAGGCAGGAGGATTGCTTGAGCCCAGGAGTTTGAGACCAGCTTGGGCGACATAGTGAGTCCCTGTGTTTACAAAAACTTAAAAAAATCAATAGGGCGTGCTGGTACATGCCTGAAGTCCCAACTATTTGGGAGGCTGAGATGGGAGGATCACTTGAGGCCAAGAGGTTGAGGCTACAGTGCACTGGGATCACCCCACTGTACTCCAGCCTGGGTGACAAAGTGCGATCCTACCTCAAAACCAAAAAGAAAAAAAAAGAGAGAGATTTGTATGCACCCACTCTTCAAACAATCCTACAGTGTACTTATTATCCCTATTTTACAGATAAGGATTCTGGAGCTGTGATAGATTAACCCAATTAACCATTCAGAGTCACCCAACAAATATTAGGCAGAATCATACTTGCTAAAATTGTATTTGATTTCTATAAGTGATGTTTTAGAAAATTAAGAAATATTTTATCTTTACCATGAACAGGCATTCAGTGGCATAATAAATATAATATTATACAGTCATTGTCCAAATTAAATAACTTCTGCATAAACAGACAAAAGGACAGATTCCTGAAGGGGGACACAGTAATGATCAGGGAAAATAATAAGTCGACCCAGTTTTCCAGGATCAATAGGAAAGAAGCAAGGTAGCCTCTCAATTAAAAAAATATCTGAGGGGCACACCTCATCTACAAGGGTACCTGCATAATGAACATTTATATACCTAACCCTGAATTGTACCCCACATATTTAAAATTAAAAAAATTTTTTTAATGAAAAACAAATCTGGAAATATATAGGAGATCGTTTAGTGTCTTGGGTTTCAAGTCCTCATTTTGAAGTTTCTGTAACACATTAAAGAAATCTTTCATCTTATTGTCTTTGTTTTTTAAGTGGACAGTTTATAAATTTGGTCCATAAATAATAAAAATAGAGACTTACGTGTCAACCGAAATAAGCTTCTTTTCCCCATTTTCAGAGGCATAGTTCCAAGTTGTTTCAGTAATTCCAATGTAATAATGCTTATCTTTTGCCCAGGCTAGGGTACCATATAAAAACAGAAAAACACTAAGCATCAAAATCTTCATTTTTTTCCCCTTTTGGAGCCTGAGGAGCAATGATGTGAAGCCAGAAGCAGGCAATTTTATAAATAAGGCTTTCTTCCTTTATTTGCTTGATTGACACAACTTAATGTTGCACAAGAGTAAATTGTTTCATTAAAGCAAATATTTTCCAATTCAGTTCAGTTCTGGTAAACCTCTCCCCCTCAAAAAAAAAAAGGTCTTGGTTGCCAGGCTTCTCTGACTACAAATAAAAAGTCAACAGTTATTGTTGGAGGCATTAGTGTGTGTATAACTCTGTGCTTTTTTCCATTCAGTGTGTAAATTCCAGGAGGGCAGAGAACATCTCTAAATACTCCCTTTGTGTCTCCAACAATATGCCACAGTACAGTGCCTTGCATCTAGTGCACGCATAGTATATCAGGAAAAGGATTATGTAAAATGAGTCAAAACAAGTATCTCTTTACTACATTCCTCTTGTTAATGAGAGGGATACATTCTGAGAAATGCAGTCTTAGGTGGTTTCATTTTTGTGTCAGTAGCACAGAGTGCACTTAAGCAAACCTAGATACTGTAGTCTACTGCACACTCAGGCTGTGTGGTATAGCCCTTTGCTTTGCTTCTAGGCCACAAGCCTGGGCAGTATGTAACTATATGACATACTGTAGGCAGTTGTAACACAGTGATATTTGTGTACCTAAATATATCTAAACATAGAAAAGATACACTGAAAATATGGTGTTACAATCTTATGGGACTGCCATCTTCTATGCAGTTCGTCATTGATTGAAATACCACTTTGTGGTGCATTTGACTGTGTTTCTAAAAATCTAACAAAAATTTAACTGAACCCTTAAGATATGAATATAAGCTATAAGCGTGATATGTAGCACGTCACATTTAAGTAGCCAAAAATAAGAATTTCATTTTGAACAATTTATCTATTCTATGAGTTTTGAACACATCTGCATAGAAATTTTACCAGAAATCATTCTGTATTGCTACATACAAATAATAAGCAGAGCATAACAGGGATTGCTCATTTGATTTAATCAGCAGATAAACCAGTCATACATAAGCCTATCTTCAAAGGCAAATATTAGTCTTAACAAATAGAAGTTACCCTAGTTTATTATTAACCTGGGGTTTCTCTCATTGAAGTGGACACAGATTTTAGGGTGGAAGACTTTTTAGTAAAGCCTTGTCTTTAGTCAAGATGTTATCTGAAAGTATAAAATGTGTTTTTTTAGTGGAAGAAAATTCTGATGACGACAGTTGACATTTTGTATTAGCATAAATTTTTCCTCAGTTACCTCAGAGCATTGTGTATTTGCCAAAAGCTATATGTTGAAATGGATTGGTATAGGAGAAAGCGTTTTGATATTTGAACCATTCATTCATTTAGCAAATATTATTAAATGAGCCTCATCGTGTACCAGGCTCTATTCTAGGCACTGTGGATACAGCAATGAATGAAACACTCACCATCATGAAACTTACATTCTACTTGGGGAAAGCGAACTGCACACAAATGAGAAGTGAAATATACAATATGGTAATGGAAATATACATAATGGTAAGCATTATGGAGAGAAATCAATCAGGGAAGGAGAATAGTGAGTTCTGGATGAAAACAGCGGAATGAAGATCAAAATCTTAGGGCTAAGCTGAACCTATAATCCTAGCACTTTGGGAGGCTGAAGTGGGAGAATTGCTTGAAGCTAGGAGTTTGAGACCAGCCCGGGCAACATAGCAAGATCTTGTCTCTACAAAAAATATAAAAGTTAACCAGGCATGGTGTCACATGCCTGTAGTCCCAAGCTACTTGGGAGGCTGAGGAGAGAGGATCATTTGAGCCCAGGAGGTCGAGGCTGTGGCGAGCCTGGGCGATAGAGTGAGACCCCAACTCAAAAACTGATAATAATAATAATAATAAATCTGATGCTACCATGTGACCTCACACAGAATGCTTCCACTCAGCTTTGGTTTCCTCAGCTGTAAATCTCAGGCTAATTGAAATACCCCATGTTAAAACAGAGGAGGAATTTCTCCTACCAGCTGTAATGTTTTTAATGAAATGTCCTGACACAGAAAACCAAGTCTCAGTGTCCAGGATGGCCCAAGGCCTCCTTCTAGAGTAGCCTTGAACGATATGCCCTCATGTCCGTCCGAGAAGATAGGAGAGGGCCAAAATCTGCTAGAGGGCTAGATTTCACTGGCCAAGCCCTGTGCCTTGCAAGAAGCTGCTTTCCCCCCAGTGTTCCACACAGACAAGGGGCATCTTTCAGCAGTTCATCCTCCCCAGGGCGTGGGAGAGAGGCTTTTTTTAACTGGCATGAAGCCACTTTATGAGCCAGCAGCTGTCCCAGTCATTTCCTTCTCATTTTCTACTCAGTGCTCAAACTCAGTCCCAATCCGGTGGGACGGAAGGATGATTATCAGAGCACAGTAACCACCCCCAAAATCACTTCTTCCAGCAGATTCTACCAATCAACATCCAACAAACAAGGAATAACTCCAACAAACCATCCTGCTCAAATGATTACTGAAGGCTCATCTTGGTGGGCAAATGAGGTGGTTAAATAAGAACACCCTGATTGGTGCCAGCGAATGTTTGATGATGTAACACAGGAAGGGTCACGAAGTCCGTATTTCTTTCCTGTTTTTTGGCGGTTACTCTTCCCGTCAAAAGGCATGTGACTGCTGGGTGGCAGGAAGTGGGGAGAATTCTCTGAGCCTTAGGACGATTGCAATATGAGGGAGAAGGCGCTGAAGGCTAGTAAGCAGCCAGCCATTGGCAGAGTCATTTAACACTGCAAATCTCATCACAGTGACTCCAGAGCTGGCGCTTAAAGTGCACTTTAAATAATGCTGCAATTGAGAATTTTCTGCACTTGAGATATGCACCGAGAAGGGGGTGAGACAGGAAAGCGTAGAAGGCACCGAAGAAACCCAACAGACCTAGAGCATTGCAAGAAAGAGAAGAGAGGAACCTAGACTGCCTCAATTTCAGTTTCCTTAGCTGTAAATCTCAGGTTAATTAAAATACCCCATGTTAAAACAGTAGAGGAATTTCTCCCACCAGCTGTAAGATTCTTAATATTGAATTCCTTATGCCATTAAGAAAAAGGAAAATTTTAAGCTGTCCTCTTTTCTTTCTTTTTTTTGAGCCAGGATCTCACTCTGTTGCCCAGGCTGGAGTGCAGTGGCATGATCACAGCTCACCATAGCCTCAACCTCCTGGGTTTAAGTGATCCTTCCGCCTCAGCCTCCTGAGTAGCTGGGACTACAGGTGCATGCCACCATGCTTGGATAATTTTTGTATTTTTTTTTTTTGTAGAGATGAAGTCTTGCTATGTTTCCCAGGCTGGTCTCGAACCCTTGGTCTCAAGCAGTCCTCTTGCCTTGGTCTTCTTGGGATTACGGGCGTGAGCCAGGCACCTGGCCACAGCTGTCCTCTTAGCTATGCCTGTCAACAGGTTTTTGCCGCAACATCCTGGGGTTTACTTTTGTAGTTTGTTATAAATAATTACTATATGTCTACACTAACTCTTTAGTAACCTGAGTAAAAATACAGAGCATGTGTGTTCATCATTTTCCACAATTTCTTTTTTCTTGTTGTCCAAGATATCTGGACTGGGTGAGTTTGTTGTTGTTGTTGAGTTGGAGTCTCACTCTGTCACCCAGGCTGGAGGGCAGTGGCATGCTCCCAGCCACCACAGCCTTGACCTACTGGCTATCTATCCTTCCACCTCAGCCTTACAAGTAGCTGAAACTACAGGCACGCACCACCATGCTTGGCTAATTTTTTTATTTATTGTAGAGATGAGGTCTTGCCAATTGGCCAGACTGGTCTCGAACCCACGGGCTCAGGCAGTCCTCTCACCTCAGCCTCCCAAACAAAGTGCTGGGATTATAGGCGTGAGCCATCGCACCCGGCCTTGAACTAGGTGAGTTTTACCTGCGTTTAGCAATCAAGAGTCTGAGGCTGAAGATGGCTAAAATCAAGGAAGCAACCTCTCTGACAGAATATTACTGTGGTGTACTTCTGCCCGGCAGGATGGAGTCTCTCCTTACTGCCACTATTGCTGTTTGCACCTTCTAGTTTGATCCATGAGAAACTGGCTCTCAGCCTCTACTAACAGAAAGATGAAGAAACAAACCACTAAGGACTATCCTTCACTTTGAGACAGCAGGAGACCCAAAGTATCAAATAGCAGGTCACTTGGTCCATGACCAATCACTGCTGCTTTCCTTTTCACAGGACATTGTGTAACTCTGGAATTTTCGCGGTGAGGCCTGGTCACACACAGTCTTTGATAATGAGTACACTGACTTGTCCTAGCACACCATGAGCACTGCCAGTCCTCAGCCCCCCTACCGTCAGCTAGTGACTATTCAGGGAATGAGCTCTCAGATAGAACTTCGGTCACACCATCCCCCTTCAGCAGGTCAAGGCCCTTGCTCACCAGCTCCTGGGGTGTAAAATAGTTACAGGCAAGGAAGGAGAGAAAGCCCAGACTCTAGCATACTGAAAGCCTTGACGATGGTGAAGTCTATAGGACTATGGGAAAGGGGATTTATTTATTTATTATTATTATTATTTCAGTTGCAATCTCCGTCTGTCACCCAGGCTGGAGGACAGTGGCATGATCACGGCTCACTGCAGCCTTGACTTCCCAGATTCAGGCGATCCTTCTGCCTCAGCCTCCCGAGTAGCTGGGACTACAGGCATGTGCCACTACACCAAATTTTTTAACTTTTTGTAGAGACGCAGTCTGTTATGCTGCCCAGGCTGGTCTCAAACTCCTGGACCCAAGAGAGCCTCCTGCCTCAGCCTCCCAAAGTGCTGGGATGAAAGGCGTGAGCCACCACACCCAGCCAAGGGGCTTTTTGTTAATGGTATAAGGAATTCAATTAATCCTTCATTTTTGTTCTCTCACTACCTTGAATGATATAAAAATCAAAGCATGTGACTTATTAACGATGAAAGAGAACCACAAAAATGGAATTTTTTGTAAAGATTAAGGAATAATTTATTCAGCAGTTTGCACAGAACATCAGTGTGCCCCTTTCTGGAAATGCTCTCCTTCCTTGACATGCCTGACCCATTTTCTCTTGTTTCTACTCCATGTTGATGTTATACACACTGCATAACTCTTAACAGTCTGGTTTGGGCCCAGTCTTAATTGTAAAAGGTGACTGAGTGACAACACAGAGGGGCCAATGCCTTTGAAAGGAAAGCTTAGTGCCAATCACAGCTTTGTTGGAATGCACACAGCTGACTGTTCTTCCATTCACCTCCACTTGCTAGACCGCACTTCACACATCTGTTTAGTCACAGCTGGGAACTGCATTCTTCAGTGAATGAACTGATTGATTAATTAAGCATATTCTTGGTGATATTTGGGCAACACCTCTTGCAGTTTCTTAAATAATATTCTGTTGACTAGCACAGAAGCGAAGACCTGAATCCCACATGTTCTCACTCATAAATGGGCCCTGATCACCGGTCACATGAGCACCAGATGCTGGACACAGCTAGGGGAGGCAGGAAGAAAAGAGGACCACATGGCAACACACCGAGTACCTGGTCCACTATCGGGGGAAGAGGACCTGCTAGAAGCCCAGACTTCAGCTGTTTGCAATTTACTTATGTAGTAAATCCTCACATGGACCCCACAACTCTAAAAAAAAAAGGAGAGGCTGCTTGCATTCCTATTTTATAGCTTTTTAATTAGCTTCAGTATCAAAGAAAGAAGTATCGATGTTAATTAATTTTGTCTAACATTATTATACTAGCAGTACTCGTCGATTAATGCTTGTTTGTTTGTTTTGCTGGTGTTTTGTTTTTTTAGTTGAAGTCTGCGTGGCCCAGGCTGGAGAGCAGGGGCATGCTCACGGCCACCCCAGTGTTTACCTGCTGGGCTCAGACGATCCTTCCGCCTCAGCCTTCCAAGTAGCTGGAACTATAGGTGCGCACTACCATGTCCAGCTTATTTTTTCATTTGTTGTAGAGACGAGGTTTCACCAAGCTGCCCAGGCTGGTCTTGAACCCTTGAGCTTAGGCAATCCTCTTGCCTTGGCCTCCCAAAGTGCTGGGATTACAGGCTGAGCCACCAAGCCCGGCCTAATAGATTAATTTTTAAAAGTTCTCTGCTGTTGGCACATATTGGAGTATTTTAGGGTGAAATAATCTGAAGTCAGAAATGTGCTACCTAATCCTGAGTTGTAACCCACAGATTTAAAATAAAAAATTAATAAATTCCCTGGGGGAAACGCCCCACCACCCCCCCCCCCCCCCCCCGCAGAAATGTGCTTGTTAAAATCCAGGTATTCATGTGTACTTGCACAGCTAAGAAGTTAGAAAGCAAAAAGAGTGAAAAATCTAACTTTGGCTCCAATTCTCGGGTTGAACCCTTCTGTTTAACCAAGCCTTGCATTCACATATTCTTATTGTCTAAAGCAGAGGCTGCCTGTTAGCCAACCCACGAGACATTTCTCCTTTTTTTATACTTAAAAGTATTTTATTATTTATTTATTTAAAAATTGTAGTCGCTTTAGTGGGTACGCATGGTTTTCGGTTACATGGTTGCATTGTATAGTGGCAAAGAAGTCCCCCACCTGTGCACGTTGTATTCAGTAGGGGTTACCCTGGGTACTGGTCTGAAGACTGTTAGGAATTGGGCCACACAGCAGAGGTGAGTGGCAGGCAAGGGAGTAAAACCTTATCTGTATCTACAGTCGCTCCTGTTACTTGCATAGCTGCCTGAGCTCTGCCTCCTGTCAGATCAGATTAGATTCTCATAGGAGCACAAACTCTGTTGTGAGCTGTGCATGTGAGGGATCTAGGTTGCGAGCTCCTTATGAGAATCTAATGCCTGATGATCTGAGGTGGAGCTCAGGTGGTGATGCTAGCGCTGGGGAGTGCAGATTTACGTTAGCAGTGAGGTTTGCCTGCACAGAGACCATCATAAATCAATGGCTTACAGACTCAAATCAAAACCCTATCAGTGAGTGGCAAGTTAGTCGATGTACTTTACTTGCACCACTGCATCTGGTGGCAGGCTTTAAATCTGAATCTGACACTTGATTTAGTTCACACGTGGCCCACCCATTATTTTCTTTACCACTCCTGTCTGCACTTTTTTAAAAAATGGGGAGTTGTATATTATTTCACTATATATTACAATGTAATAATAATAATAGAAATAAAGTGCACAACAAGTGTTATGCACTTGAATCATCCTGAAACCCTCCCTCCTCCCCAACCCTGGTCCATGGAAAATTTGTCTTCCATGAAACCTCTCCCTGATGCCAAAAAGGTTGGAGACCATTGCCAGAGGTGACTTTTCACCTTTCTCCCCACTTCCTACTTTCCCTCTTCTGAATCTCCAGTGTCCATTATACCATTCTCTATGCCTTTGCAGACCCTTAATTTTGTTCCCACTTACAGGTGAGAACATGTGGTGTTTGGTTTCTCACTCTCTGCAAGACATTTTTAATCCCTTCTCTCTTTTTACTTCCATTCTAAAGACTGTAAAAGTTATTTTCCAATCTCCCTTGCAGTTACAGATAGCCAGAGAAAAATAGTTTTGATGAACAAGACAAAGACAATAATTGGTTGGGGGCTCCTCAGAAGACTTTTTGCTTTCCTGGTAAAAGGGGAAGAAGATGTGATTAGTACTACCCCATTTTTCACCTTCTCTGCCTTCAATGTAGAAGTAATATTTTAGAAGCCTGGTACAGTGGCTCGGGCCTATAATCCCAGTACTTTGGGATTCCAAGGTGGAAGGATCGCGAGCTTAGGATTTTGAGACCAGCTTAGGCAACATGGAGAGGACTCGTTTCCACAAAAAATGATCTGAGTGTGGTGGTGCCCACCTTTAGTCCCAGCTACTTGGGAGCCTGAGGCAGGAAGATCACCTGAACCCAGGAGATCGAGGTTACAGTGAACCATGATTGTGCCACTGCCTTCCAGCCCGAGTAACAAAGTGAGACCTGGACTCAAAAAACAACAACAGGCTGGGCTCGGTGGCTCAGCCTGTAATCCCAGCACTTTAGGAGGCTGAGGCACGTGGATTGCCTGAACTCGCGGGTTCAAGACCAGTCCCGGCAATTTGGCAAGACCTCGTCTCTACAATAAGTGAAAAACTAAGCCGGGCTTGGTGGCTCAGCCTGTAATCCCGTGCTTTGGGAGGCTGAGGTGAGTGGATTGCCTGAGCCTGCGGGTTCAAGACAGACCCACCTGGACAACTTGGCGAGACCTCAACTCTACAATAAATCAAAAAATTAGCCGGGTGTGGTAGCACGCGCCTATAGTTCCAGCTACTGGGAAGGCTGAGGTGGAAGGATCGCGGGAGCCCGGCAGGTTGAGGCTGGGGTGGCCGTGAGTGTGCCACTGCACTCCAACCTGGGCAACGGAGTGAGACTCCAACTCACAAAACAACAACAAGGAATCTGGAGCCTCAGTAGCTATCGGCAACCATGTAGCAACAGTCATGAGAAAAATACCAAGCGAATTAAGGACATTGGCCTTCTTATCTTTAAATTGCAGGAATCTTAGCAGCCACCTACTTCCAAACTTTTGTTGTTATTGTTCAATAAGACAAATAGCATTACTAATTCTCTCTTAGCTGGGTTTTCTATTGCTCATGGTAAAACACATCCTGATGTTAGTATTGCCAGATACTAGGTCAGAACATCTGTTTCCCCCTCTCCTTTGTTTTTGGTTATGGAAAACTGGAGATTATACATTCTGTAAACTGCAGTCTTCCAATCCTAAGGCACAGTGTAATCTATGGATTTACAATTCAAAGACTGATTTAAATACTTACCCATGCTATGAGAATTTCATTTTTTAAATATTTACGAATGTTGCAGTCTAGGGTAAAGTCTTGTGTTGCACACTCTTGGGATTTTTTTCCGAAATTGAGCAAGACTTCAATTTGCTCTGGCTCTCTCTGTCCCTCTTGCCTACCCTGCTGTGTTTGTTGAAAGCCTTGTTACCCCACTACATGCACAGGACAGACAACACTTCAGTGTCAGTTTACAGAAATAGGAAGCAGCTCACACACACAAAACTTGCTAAGAAAACTTTTATTTCAAGCTAGTTTTCCTGATCCATTGTCATCAAAGTCTTTGGCTGGCCCCTCCCAGACTCTTCCATCCCTGGAATTTTCCTTCTTCAGCAGTTTCATCCCTGCTTGTGGCCTTGACAATGTTCATGCAGAAAAGAAAGTTTCCAAAGTTAACTTGATCTTAGATAATAGCATGCAGTTAGTTCTAAGTTAGAATATTATACTAAAATGATTACATACATTTAAGGAATAAACACAAAATTTATGTACTTTTTTTTTTTTTAAGAGATGAGTTCTTGCTATGTTGCCCAGGCTGATCTAAAATTCCTGGGCTCAAGCAATCCTCCCCCCTTGGCCTCCCAAAGGCCTGGGATTATAGGAGTGAACCACTACGCCCAGCCTATATAAGTCTTAAGAACATCCTTAATAAAAGGTACCTGCACATGTATGTTTATCGTAGCAAGAACATGGAACCAACCATGCTGCCCATCAAAAGAGGACTGGATTTTAAAAATGTGGTACATATACATGATCGAATATTATGCAGCCATAAAGAAGAGCAAAATCATGAAATTCACAACAACCTGGATGGACTTAGCGTCTATAATACTGAGTGATCTTTCACAGAAACAAAGAACTGAGTATCCCATGTTCTCACTCATAAGCGAACCTTGAGCAATTATCATAATACTATAAGAAAAGGATTGTCAGTAGTGGGAAACTGCCAGGAGGGGGGCGGGAAAGCAGGATTGACAGTAGTGGGAATCTGCCTGGGGAAGAGGGGGGCACACCTCATCAACATGGTACTTGCATAATGAACATTTGTATACCTAACCCTGAATTGTACCCCACATCTTTAAAATAAAAAAATTAAAAGTTAAACAAAGGGAACATCCTTAAAATGACTACCATCACTTTTGACACAAAACATTTACTTATTAAGCTAATAGCAACATCAATGTCACCCTTCTATGGGGACAGATGATCTGTAGACCCAAGCAAGTTTGGCTTTATATTTTTCTTTTCTTTTCAGATACTATTTTTGTAGACTACTTCTTTTGCCACTCATTATGGTAGTATAAGCATTAAAAATTTTAAGGCATGATTTTAAAACCTGGAAAGTACTTTATATGATAAATGCAACCAAACTTATAGGAGATAATTTGTTTGTTTTCAGTGTGGTGATACATTTTTTTCTACATTGTTGCTAATCTTCTGAGATCAATTGCCAGGTGGAATTGCTTAGTCAAAATATTGGGATCGTTATTTAGGGTCTTTCAAGATCTGTGGAGACAGTTTATATACTTCTGCCAAAGTATATGCAAAATATACCCTATCTCACCACATAGTTATTGATACTATCATTTTTTAAAAAGAAATATTTGACAAAATATATTTTAAAAGGTATCATATTGTTGCTAAAATGTGAATTTTTTTTTTTTTTTTTTGAGTTGGAATCTCACTCTGTTACCCAGACTGGAGTGCAGTGGCCGCTCCCGGCCATCGCAGCCTCAACCTGCTGGGCTCCAGAGATCCTTCTGCCTCAGCCTTCCAAGTAGCCAGAACTACAGGCGTGCGCTACCCTGCCTGGTTAATTTTTTATTTATTGTAGAGATGAGGTCTTGCCAAAATGCCCAGGTGGGTTTCGATCCCGCAGGCTCAGGCATTCTACTCACCTCAGTCTCCCAAAGCGTGGGATTACAGACTGAGCCACCGAACCCAGCTAAAATGTGATTTTTAGGTGATTTGTTTACTGTCAAGTTTGGATATTTTTATAGGTTCAAAGACATTTGTTTTTGATATTCTGTGAATTGTCTATCCAAACCTTGTATGCATATATTATGTGAATTTGAAAATTCCATTTAATTCTAGAATAACTTTTATCAGATCATAAATAGTTACCTAAGTTTCATAAAGAAAATAAAACTAAAGTATCTCAGTCATCTCTAAACAGTAATCTTTGAGTGAATGAGTTGTGTATCACATTATGTAAATGCACAATGGATTAAATGAACCTTATATAAACACTGCATTTATTTTAATAGGATCACTTCTAATAAATTTGGTCAATACTGCTTACCTTTTTTTTCCAAGTACAGTGTAAGTGCTTTCCATTCCAGCAGTAATGTGATCACTAACATGGCAATGAAATAACCAGATTCCAGCATCTCTTGGATACATTTTCACAGTTCCACAGACCCCAACAGGAAGGTCAAAAACGTCAGATCGATACCGGCCAGAGTCCTTAACAAGGAGATGATACACCATGACATGTCTTATAAAGTATATTAGTCATTTGCATATCTTACCATTTGCTATAACTTGCCAATTCTAAACTCTTGAAATGATACCATTAGGAAATTATCATTTTGTAGCCTCCACTATAAAAATTGATTCTGGTAAGAATCATCCAATGGATGCTTTTTAAAACTACAAGATGAAAAGTTGCTGGAAAATAAAATATACATCTAAAAGCACTTCAGCCGGGCTTGGTGGCTCAGCCTGTAATCCCATGCTTTGAGAGGCTGAGGAGAATAGATTGCCTGAGCCTGAGGGTTCGAGACCCGCCCAGGCAACTTGGCGAGACCTCATCTCTACAATAAATCAAAAAATTAGCCGGGCGTGGTAGCGCGCGCCTGTAGTTCCAGCTACTCGGAAGGCTGAGGCCGAAGGATCGCTGGAGCCCAGCAGGTCGAGGCTGCGGTGGCCGGGAGCGTGCCACACTGCACTCTAGTCTGGGCGACAGAGTGAGACTCCAACTCAAAAAATAAAATAAAATAAAAGAACTTCACAGATTACTTGTTAATTGTCAGAGGAAGCAGATACTTTTAAATTAAGAGAAATGGTATACATCACTGTGTACTTGTGTTGTATTTCCTGGTCTACAACTCCTAAAATCCTTGGAATCATCAAAGTGATAAAGGTCTTTTTATAAGTGAAGGAATTGACTGATGGCTGGAAGCCCATGGGAAGATTTAGGAAGAGGACTGGTCACTGGAAAGACCAAGGGTTGTGGTGAGCCAAAATTGCGCCATTGCACTACAGCCTGGATGACAGAGTTAAGACTCCAACTCAAAAAAAAAATAAAATAAAATAAAAGAACTTCACAGATTACTTGTTAATTGTCAGAGGAAGCAGATACTTTTAAATTAAGAGAAATGGTATACATCACTGTGTACTTGTGTTGTATTTCCTGGTCTACAACTCCTAAAATCCTTGGAATCATCAAAGTGATAAAGGTCTTTTTATAAGTGAAGGAATTGACTGATGGCTGGAAGCCCATGGGAAGATTTAGGAAGAGGACTGGTCACTGGAAAGACCAAGGGTTGTGGTGAGCCAAAATTGCGCCATTGCACTACAGCCTGGATGACAGAGTTAAGACTCCAACTCAAAAAAAAAATAAAATAAAATAAAAGAACTTCACAGATTACTTGTTAATTGTCAGAGGAAGCAGATACTTTTAAATTAAGAGAAATGGTATACATCACTGTGTACTTGTGTTGTATTTCCTGGTCTACAACTCCTAAAATCCTTGGAATCATCAAAGTGATAAAGGTCTTTTTATAAGTGAAGGAATTGACTGATGGCTGGAAGCCCATGGGAAGATTTAGGAAGAGGACTGGTCACTGGAAAGACCAAGGGTTGTGGTGAGCCAAAATTGCGCCATTGCACTACAGCCTGGATGACAGAGTTAAGACTCCAACTCAAAAAAAAAATAAAATAAAATAAAAGAACTTCACAGATTACTTGTTAATTGTCAGAGGAAGCAGATACTTTTAAATTAAGAGAAATGGTATACATCACTGTGTACTTGTGTTGTATTTCCTGGTCTACAACTCCTAAAATCCTTGGAATCATCAAAGTGATAAAGGTCTTTTTATAAGTGAAGGAATTGACTGATGGCTGGAAGCCCATGGGAAGATTTAGGAAGAGGACTGGTCACTGGAAAGACCAAGGGTTGTGGTGAGCCAAAATTGCGCCATTGCACTACAGCCTGGATGACAGAGTTAAGACTCCAACTCAAAAAAAAAATAAAATAAAATAAAAGAACTTCACAGATTACTTGTTAATTGTCAGAGGAAGCAGATACTTTTAAATTAAGAGAAATGGTATACATCACTGTGTACTTGTGTTGTATTTCCTGGTCTACAACTCCTAAAATCCTTGGAATCATCAAAGTGATAAAGGTCTTTTTATAAGTGAAGGAATTGACTGATGGCTGGAAGCCCATGGGAAGATTTAGGAAGAGGACTGGTCACTGGAAAGACCAAGGGTTGTGGTGAGCCAAAATTGCGCCATTGCACTACAGCCTGGATGACAGAGTTAAGACTCCAACTCAAAAAAAAAATAAAATAAAATAAAATACAATACAATAAAATAAAGAGCTAAATATGCAATTCCTTAATTGCACCTGATATATCATAGATGGCACATATTAAACTTCTGGCTTGGCCATTTCCTTTGCAGCCCTGTGATCTTGCCAAGCCGCCCCATAACTGGTTTACAGAGCACCCCAGTCTTTAAATGGAGCTGCTGAATACTTACCTTGTATTCATAGCTATGACCATGAAAGTGAACTGTGTGCAGGTCAAAACGACTCCCCGTGCCACACACATACCAATTTACTTCATCCCCGATGTAAAATCTTAAACCTTGGTTGTTTCCAAATATTCTTCCATTAATTCCTATGAGGGATTGGCAGGAGACAGTTTATTATATTCAACAAGGATTTAAAATAATGTGAATTTTTTTTAACATCTTATGGGAAATATCATGGATGTTTTCAGAGGACTTTAAAGCCGGTCTGACAAAGCTGTTAAACATGACCAAGTCATCCATTCATGAATGTGTCTAATTCTAGAGAGTTGTGTTTTGTTGTTGTTTTTTTTGCCTCAGATATGAGGCACTGACTTTTGTTAAAATAATTGGTTGAAACCAGGCTCGGTGGCTCAGCCTGTAATCCCAAGCCTTTGGGAGGCTGAGGTGAGTGGATTGCCTGAGCCCGCGGGTTCGAGACCCGCCTGTAGAGAGACCTCATCTCTACAATAAATCAAAAAAATTAGGTGGGTGTGGTAGCACGTGCCTATAATTCCGGCTACTCGGAAGGCTGAGGTGGAAGGATCGCCGGAGCCCAGCAGATCGAGGCTGCGGTGGCCGGGAGCGGCCACTGCACTCCAGTCTGGGCTACGGAGTGAGACTCCGACTCAAAAACAACAACAACAGCAACAACAAAATAATAATAATAATAATTGGGTTGAACTCGACTATTTCACAACAAAGGATACTTGAATTGGTAGATGCTTAAATATGTCTATATGTTTAAAATTCTCACTAGAGGCTTAGATTATTAAGAGCGTGCATTCCCATTTAACAGCCCCAAGTCAGACCCTCATGATCTGCCACTTGTATTTCTGGAATGACCATTTGCCTGCGGGCCAAGGCCCCTCTAATCCTCTACCTCCAAAGGGTAATTGGAATAAAATATTAACATTTAAATAACATATGTGTGTGCATATATATACCCACATACGTGTCCTCTTTTTACTTTTCTATTTGTGTGCATTTTTAACAACGTATAAAATGCAGTGTTACAGTGGTGCAGGTATATAATTTATAACGATGTATCTGTGGAGGTTGTCTGTAATGCTTTTAGCTAGAGATCTAGAGATATTTGGCATTGTCATAACTTGTGAGGAGTTGTTACTGGCATCTAGTGAGTATAGGGTATGGATAATATACAGTGGAAAAACTAGGAGACACTATTCTAGTCCAGTGCTTCTTGATGCTGGTAAAATTCGGGTTCTAAAGCCGGGCTCGGTGGCTCAGCCTGTAATCCCGCACCTCTGGGAGGCTGAGGTGAGTGGATTGCCTGAGCCTGCGGGTTCGAGACCCGCCTGGGCAACTTGGCGAGACCTCATCTCTACAATAAATCAAAAATTAGCCAGGTATGATAGCGCGCACCTGTAGTTCCAGCTACTTGGAAGGCTGAGAGGGAAGGATCGCCGGAGCCCAGCAGGTCAAGACTGCGATGTCTGGGAGCAGCCACTGCACTCCAGTCTGGGCGACAGAGTGAGACTCCAACTCAAAAAAAAAAAAAAAATTCGAATTCTGATTTAGTAGGTCTGTGGGGCCTGAAATTCTGTATTTCTGTATTTTATTTTATTTTTTAGTCAGAGTCTCACTCTGTCACCCAGGCTGGAGTGCAGTGGCATGATCATGACTCACTGCAGTTCAACTTCCTGGGCTCAGGTGATCCTTTTGCCTATTTCCCAAATAGCTGGGATTACTGGCGTGCACCACCATGCCTGGCTAATTGTTTAAATTTTTTGTAGAGATGAGGTCTTGCTAAGTTGCCTAGGCTGATTTTGAACTCCTGGGCTCACGTGATCCTTGCACCTTTGCCTCCTGAAGTGCTGGGATTACAGACACAAGCACTGCACCCAGCCTAGGGAGCTTATATTTTTTTTT